>NW_019154093.1:80644779-80825299 GCF_002288905.1 Enhydra lutris kenyoni | reverse complement strand
AGGGTAATCATTTTAGATGTATTTTGGAGTGTAAATCTCTTTGTGTACTTTGTATCTTTTAATTCAATAAATAAATCTATAATTATTCTATATATAATTCTATATATATATAATTCTATAAATTATATATAAATTTATATATATATAAATATAAAATTATATTATATAAATAATATAATAAGTCAAATATAAATATATATCAATTATTACAAAATTGAAAAAAAAGGGTAATCATTTTAGATGTATTTTGGAGTGTAAATCTCTTTGTGTACTTTGTATCTTTTAATTCAATAAATAAATCTATAATTATTCTATATATAATTCTATAAATTATATATATAAATATATATATAATATAAAATTATATTATATAAATAATATAAATAATAAGTCAAATATAAATATATATCAATTATTACAAAATTGAAATGCTACAAGAATTAATGAGTAATTTTACATACAAAAACAGTTATTAAAAACAATAGCTACATATATAGAAAATAGAATGTCAGTTGATATGAAGGGTAAGATAGAATGGGTTAGAAGGATAACTGTGAGAAGAAATTTATGAACCCAAAGTGTCAATAAAAATTAAATACCACAAGAAAGAATAATAGAGCATTATTCAGATTATTATAGAATAGCTTGATGTACTAGCACTCATAACACTGACAAAATAAACTTTAAGAACTACATTTAGCTTTCAGTTATTTAATTCCACTTAAGCCAAAGGTATTTCAAGAATACTTGTTATGGCTTTTGAGGAAGTATTTTGTCCCCTCAACATTTCATAGGAAGGAAAAAAGCCAAACCATGTACAACACCATCCACAATAAACCGTCTTCTATCTAGACATAATATATAAATAATGTATAAAAAAGAAATTTTTTTAGAAAAAAAATGAGGTAAACAAAACATTTTCTTTTCACTTATCAGATTTCAAAGTAGAGACATCATAAGAGTGCTTTAAGATAATTTCTCATAGTTTTGAGTCCTTGGAGAAAAATGTAAACAATATACTTGTTAAAAGAACTAAATAGACTGACATCAATTTTCAATGATCAAAGATGAGATATTTTTGAGATTTCTTCAAGCAATGAATTCCAGGTTGAATGAAAAGAACTAGGATACTAAAATACTTACCCCTTGTTGTCTGCTATGCAGAAAAGGCAATATTTGTAATCCTTCTGATATTAATATAATAATGCCAGATTTCTTTTGATTAGTATTTCCATGGTGTACCTTAATCAATTTTATTGCTTTTAACATTTCTTATCCTTATATTCCAGTAGACTCTCCTGACAGACTCATATAGCTTAATATTTTTGTTTTTTAAAATCCTGGCTGACAATCTTTGCTTTTAATTATAATGTTTAGTTCATTTATATTTAATGTAACTGTTGATATATTTGGGTTTAAATCTGTCATTCATATATACATACATATATACACACACACATATTTACATATATATATTTATCATTTTTTCTTTACATTCCACTTTTTTTTCCTTTTTAAATACCCTTAGAATTTACAATAAGAGTCTTGGACTTATTAAAGTCTTCCATGAATTAGTATTTCTACTACTTCAAGATATTGTATAGTATTGTGATATAATAAAATATATAAATATTTTGGCCTTCATCCTCAGCTCCTGATCAGCATTCCTAAAGCCCTTTGTAAATTCCTAAGCAATAAAGGTGCTAAGGAACACTTTCTGTCCTAATATTTGGTCTTTGATTCTGGTTCCTGACAGAGTTCCCATCCCATTAGAATTTCCTGGGTGATGGGAACATCTTCTGTTCTAATAAGGTGACTCTTGGTGGGCTTCAGGGTGGGGAAGGGTCAGCAAGACCAACTAAAAAGCTTGGAACTTTCAGCCCCACCCTCATCCTCCAGCAAAGAAAGGACACTGGAGATTGAGTTACTAATCAATCATGTCTATGTGATGAAGCCTTAATAAAAATCCCCGAGCTAGGGGGTTCAGAGAGCTTCCAGGTTGGTGAATACAACTATGTGCTGGGAGGGGCGTGCACCACAACTCCAGAGACAGAAGCTCTTGCTTTCAGGACCCTTTCTGGACCTTTCTGTGTATCTCTTCATCTGGCTATTCATCTATATCCTTTATTACATAATAAACCAGTAAACGTTAAGTGTTTTCCTGAGTTCTGTGAGCCATTACAGTAAATTATCAAACCCGAGGAGGGGGTTGAGGAACCCCTGATTTGTAGTCACATCAGACAGAAATGTGGGTGACCTGAGGTCTCGCACTTGCTCTTGGTGTGTGAAAAGAGAACAGTGTTGTGCGGCTGAGCCCTTAACCTATGAGGCCTGACTTCAGGCAGATGCGTCTGAACTAGATGGAATCCACAGACACGCAGCCGGTGTTGGAGAATTGGTCGGTGGGAGAAAAAAAATCCACACATTGGGTGACCAGAAGTATTGGTGCAAATAGTAAAAGGAAACAGTAGAAGCAATGGTTGTGTTTTTCCTTTTCATAAAGTGAGGACTTTCAGGAATTAAACTACTTAAAGTTGCTTGTCAAGGAGTAAGGCTGGGGCATGGGAGTGGGGAGAGGTGGTCTTACCAAGAGAGGGGCAAAACTGATAGAAGTTGAGTTTATAGAATAGAAAACCGATCTTTAGATTGACAGTAGAAAAATCACAGCAAAGATAGTAAGTGACTTAGGAATGACAAGCAAAACATTTTGCACACATTCTCAAGTTTGTATATTAAGAATGTAAGTATAACTATATTTTAACAGAATTACAGACTGAAGCAAAAAGATAATGGGCCATTTTCATCAGTCTTCAGCAGAAAAGAAACTGCATGACTCTGGAATCGTTTTGTCATGTACTTATAGGAGATGGTCAAACAGATGGAACAGCAGCTATTACCTATAAAAGATGGCTTAATTTTTTAAAAAATGACTTAATCTTGTAGGTGTCAGTTAATAATACCAACCTAGTGGGATCAGCTCACACCCACTGGTTGATTGCAGAGAAATTAATTCATTTGCTAGACTCTGCTAGAGAAGTAACTGAAATGAAAGATCTTGAGAAGACAACTTTTTCTTTTTCTTTTTTTCTTTCTTTTTCCCTTCCTTCCTCCCTTCCTTTCCCTTTTCTTTCTTCCTTCCTTCCTCCCTCCCTTCCCCTTCCTTCCTTCCTTCCTTCCTTCCTTCTTCCTTCCTCCCTTCTTCCTTCCTTTGAGAGCTCACACATGCACATGAAAATTGGAGGGTGGGGCAGAGGGAGAAGGAGAGAGAGAATCCCAAGCAAGCTCAACACTCAGCGCAGAGCCCAATGGAGGGCTCCAACCCACGACCCTGAGATCAAGACCTGAGCCGAAATCAGAGTTGGACACTTCACTGAGTGTGTCACTGAGCCACCCAGGTGCCCCAGAGAACAACTTTTTCTTAAGTTATGCCTGTTTCAATTCCTCCTGTCATTCTTCTCCAGGGAAGATGCTGAAATTGACACAATGCGCAATAAAATCTTAGATACAGGTGAAAATTTATGGACTTTGTTATTCTGAAATCCAGTTCTGTCATTTCATTTCCATACCTGTTTATCCAAGGTTTTGAAGAAAATACACATTTTTGTGAGAGCAAAAATTTGCTTTCCTTATGAACATATTCTGACAGTACAAAACTTCCTTTTTTTGGACTGCTTCCAAGAAATAGCATCTTCATCAGCAGCCCAATCTTCAAGTAGGAGTTGAAAAGACGATAAGCATTATTTGAGTTACTATAGAGAAAAGAAAAGATTAATCATTGGAGAACAATGTCACCATCAGTGGTACCCCGGGCCGACAAGGAGACACTAAAATTAGCTTTCTCCACCACCCAAACTCAGTTGAAAGTGAGCATCTGTTTGTATGACAGATATAATGACCACAGGAATGGTCGAGCAGCTTGAAGTACTGACAAAGCCTTCTCCCTGCATTATAATCCCAGACTTTAAAGACCTCTGAGGCTCTTTGTCATAAAGTTATATTAATACGTAAACTTGACCAATAAAATTTCTGATTTAGTCATGTGTCTCAGATGGTGATTTTTGGCTTCGGCCAAACGCCAATGTTAGCTTCGCCATTTCACAAGCGTCATTTCCTCAAGTGGTACATTTTTAAAGACCTTGCTTGTCCTGAAAATGTCCTTATTTGAGCCTCATGCTTGACAGTGTGGCCAAATGTAAAATTCTAGGTTGGACATCGCTTTCCCACAGAATACGCTGGAAAGCAACGATCCATATGTTCTCTCTTCCAGGGTGATGTTCAGGAAATCCAAACCCATTCCTGGTCCTTTTAATATGACTTTTGTACTCTGCCTCTCTTTAGAAGCTCTTCAGGGTTTTTTGTTTGTTTACAGTGTTCAGAAACGTCGCAGTTTCAGAGAGGTAGTCTTTCATTTTTGTGACAGGCGCCGAGACCATCCTCTCAAATGTGTAAGTTCGTGTTTTTTATGTTGGGGAAATTTTTTTCTCAGGAAAAAACCGGGGCCACTGGGTCTACACTGGAGAAAATCCGTGAAAATCCAAATGCAAGGTTTTATGTTTATCTCAAACTGTTCCTTATTTGTTGGGTGGGGGGGAACCCTTTATAAAAAGAAGTAGCAAGACTGAGTGGGAGGGGGACGATGGAAACAGAGGCTGGAGTCAGCCCCATTCTCTTCCACTGACTCCCTCTTTTCACCCAGACAAGCTCACGCCTGCCAGCAGAAAGAGAAACCGGCCCACACCCCACAGGCCGGCTTCCTTGCCCTCAGCTTTGGGTGATCTCCGGCGAGCCACGTCAGTTTCTGGGTCGCTGTCTCCTCATCAGTGAAAGGAAATGTGAAAAATAATACCCGCCCAGCCTACTGAAATAATAGGACCGCCTATTATTTTCAGGTGAGGTGTGAAGAACTTTGGAGAGGAGGGACTTGGAATCAGCCAATCTTGGTTCATGTGGGAGGAATTTTTATTACAATAACAGTGGAGTCGGTTGTTTTTAAAACACTGTGTGTGTGTGTGTGTGTGTGTGTGTGTGTGTGTGTGTCTCAGTCTCCAGTGTTCATTTAGTTCCCGAGAGAGCACAGCCTCAAATGACAATTGCCAAGAGGTTGGTTTTCAGCGGGAGAGACTGAACAGCCCCCTCCCTTGATGGCAGGATCGGAAGGCCCAGACTGCCTGGGGCACACATTATGTCACTTGTGCGGAAAAAAGCCCACCCTCTCACAGTTCCAGAGGCCTTGATGTGGAGCTCTGCGTTCTGGCCTGGTTTTGGCACAAGCACTATTTCCTGGTTTGAGATCAGAGGCCTGTTGCTGTCATTTTGACTGGAAGGACATGGGCACTGTTGGCTTTCTGTCGGGATGACGGAGAAGACGTTTTCATCTCCCCGGCCTGCCCGTCTCTGGTCACTGGTCCCTGGTCCCTGCCACAGCCCCAGCTCAGACCCAGAGCGTGGTAAAACTTCCTGCCCCAACCTTCTGGGTGCACCCTCCACGCTGGGCAACCTCACGTTCCCCAAAGCTCTGGTCTGACCCACCACTATCTCATGATAAACCCCTCCATGGGGGTACTTAACTTACGCCTTATCCTTTAGTCTCGCCTTGCGTAAATAGCCCATCCCTGTTTTAGTTGAAACTGACCATTCCTGTCATTCCTCATTCCGGCCTTTAGAAAAGAATCAAGCCGTTCCCTTTATTTCCTATTTTTCTGTCTCTCCACATTTGGAATGCTCGCGTGCTATTTCTATGCTTCTGGTAGTTCCCTTCAAAGTTTACTATACGTATTTAACCCAAAATCTTACGACGGGGGGGCTCAACCTTCCTCCCCATCCACCCCATTTCTCCCTCTCTGAACCCTCACGCTGCTGTTCAGAATAGTTAGCTCCAGGGAAAAACCTGTTTTGAGTTTATGGATATAGTGACCACTTACTGGCTTACCGTTTTTTCTGGTTATATCATACCATCCTGTTGGCATCATTTTCTTCCTTGAAGTTTATTCTTTAGAATGGTTCTCTTGGTAGTAAATGCTCTCAATTTTGCATCCCATAGATACTTGGCCCTTATTCTGGAAGAGTCCCTTTAAAAAAAAAAATTTTTTTTTTTAATTTATTTGACAAAGAGAAAGAGAGGTAGCAAAAGAGTGAGCACAAGCAGGGGGAGGGACAAGCAGGCTCCCCGCTGAGTGGGGATCTTGACCTGAGCAGAAGGCAGACACGTAACAGACTGGGCCACCCTTTTGCAGAGGGCACAGATCTAGGTGGACAGCTCTTTTCGCTCGATGGGTTATGGTCAGTCTCCCGGCTTCCATTGTTCTGCTGAGAAGTTGGCTTCCTTCCAGCCGTCCTTTTCAGGGGATCTGTGATTTCTCCCTGGTGACTTTCAAGGTCTTCTCTCTGTCTTTGATGTTTTGCCATTTCAATGCGGTGTATCTAGGCATGGATTTGGTTTTCGTTTATCCTGCTTCCCGTATGTTATGTGTCCTGGATCTGTGGGTTCACAGATCATTCAGTTTGCGTCATTTCTGGGATCTCCTCAGTAGCGATCACCTCTGCTCCATTTTATCTTGATTCTCCTTCCAGGACTCCAATCAGGCATAACAGGCCTTATTCTATCTTTGATGCCTTTAACTTCTCTTTCGTTTTCCCCATATTCTTGTATTTCTTTGCTGTGCTCTGAATAAATTCCCTTTCAATGTGTCATCTCATCTTCTGTTTAATTTAGTGAATATGGTTGTCATTGCAGTGGTTACACTTTTTATTTCGATAATTTCCATGTCTTTGTTTTTCAGATCTGCCTGTCATTTTTGTGGCCCTTCTGTAGTAAACTTCTCTTTGTAACTGCATCCTTGCCAGGGATAAGACAGGAAGAGGGGGTCAAAGAATTTCCATTCACAATGGAAACTTAGAAATCCTCAGAACGAAATGACGGTGTAATCACCACATTTTAAAACTTGTGCAATGCCGCATGTGGGATGTTTGGAAACTTTTCTACCTGAAACACCTGCCTCAGAAAAGAGGAAAAGGTGAGAATTACTTAGGTGAGACTCCCTCCATAGCAGAACAGAAACCCCGAAGGAAATAGGAGGTAAATAGAGATAAGCGTGAAAATTAATGAACTAGAAAACAAGGAAAAAGGGAATGAGGAAAGCTCAAAGCTGGTTCTTCTGGAAGCATGATCTATCCTCACTGTCTTACACCCACGATTTGGTTTTACCTCATTAGGCTCCTGATGTTGCTCCGGCAAAGGAAGTTCTAATAATTTCCTACAGACCAAACCTGAATGAACTCCTGGGAGTGCTCATCCACTTGGCCTTCTACCTGGCCATGGTGTTTCTGACTAGTCCCTAAGGTTCAGATCCAACTGTCTGCTCGGAGTCTCCACTCAGGTTTGTCTAACAGGCACTTGAAATTTGGTATGCCCGTACCCGAGCCCCTGACATCCCCGCCCCGAGCCTCACTCCTCTTGCTATTTCCCTATATCGGAAAGGTCAGCTCTATTTTTTGTTCCTCAAACTGAAAATACTCCCTAAGTCCTCCTTGCTTCTCTCCTTGACCTTTTACGGCCACAGTAATCTCTTCAACACACAAAATCAGATGATCCAAGTCCCTGTTCAAATCCTCCCCTGGCCTCCCATCACCTTAAGAATGCAACCCAGACTCCTCACCTGGCCTCTGCTTGCCTCTCCACCCACCATTCCCCTCATTCACAGGTGGCTCCTGCCACCTGGCCATCCGTCATGCTCCTACCCCAGGGCCTTTGTGCTTGCCGGTTCTCTCTGCAGGGAATATTCTTCCCCCCAGAGTTCCCAGGCTCACTTTCCTGCTTTATTCAGGTCTTTGCTCAAATGTCTCCACCTCAGAGAGGACTTCTTTAATGCTGTACTTGAAATGGAACACACAGGCCTCCCCTGTATGCAATCAGCTATGTGTCCCCCGCACCTTATTTTAATTTAGAACACTCACCATGGCCCATGGCCGACATGGCGATATGTTTATCCCCCTGTTGGCTGCTGTCTCTCCCCATCCCCACCCAGTGGAATGCCTACAAGCACTTGGGACTTGATCTGTGCTGCTCTCACCCCTGGACTCTCAAGCCTAGCACAGTGCCTAGGACACCATGGAGCTTAATAAATATTTGCTGAATGTGTGCATGGATGATTAAGAGTGAATAAATAGACGTGCTTGGGATACGACAGAGATACAGAAGAGGGTGCAGGGTTGGGGGAGGAAGGGTTGTTTTAACTCTCTAAGGCCACCTCCTGCAGAAAGCCTTCCTGACTCCCAGCTGAGGGGTCTTACACTCGCTGCTCCCAGCACGTCATGTCTTTTTATGGCATTTGCTCTACCTTTGGATGTGTTTTGACTGGGATCTTCTTGAGAACAGGGACTGACCTTGTTCCGCTCCGCACCCCTGGCGCCCAGCTGTGCTACAGGACAGAAGCTCGCTCAGTGCTTGCTGCGCCAGATGAAACCCATACTGGCTACACTACGTCTGCTTGAACCTGGCTTTCATCTAATTGTTAGCCGAGGCACCTGCGCCAAAGCAAGCCAGATCTAAAATTTATTGACAAAAAGACTAGATGGGATAAAGCCCTTTCAAGGGTGAGTTCCCTGATTCAGATCATCTGAGAGCAAAGAAGAAATGGCAATATCACGATAGGTCCTCGAGGCCAGGGACTAAATATAACAATCTTTGTAAATCCTCCAGTAACTCGGCATTAATGATGACACAGTGTGCTTTGTAAATAAGCAAAGGTTGCATGAATGAATTTGACAAAATCTTCCTCTCTCTCTCTCTCCTCTCTCATTTTTTTGTGTTTGTTTCCTATTTGCAAATTGTCTCCAATGACAAACTCCAGGACCCCTTCAAGTTAAATTTTTAAAAAATTCTAGTTCCTTTTTAAGTGGAGGCTGTTGGTTCTTAGGCCCAAGGTGAGAGCTAAGGGAAGCTTCAGTTGCCCTGTGGCTAAATGGTGCTGGGGGCTCTGCCCTTTGCAACCTGTGCTCTCCTGATATTGCTGGGAACCGGGAGATCTCTTTTGGCATCTTCCGGCTCCTGGAGGGACCACAGAGACACAAGACTCCCTATCTTACTCTACAGCCTACTGTGCTGGGTAGCAAGCACCTGCTGTGGGCTCTTGAGGGCGCTGGTGGCGGACCTCTCCAGACACTCTCCCTGGGGCCCCACAACACAAGGGAGCTGAGCCCATCCTGACCTGCACTGGGCTGCCGCCCGGGAGGAAGAAGGAAAGGACTAGAGTAAGGGAGGAGTAACCTGTGCTATATAAATCACAGGTGTTTGCCAAGTGGAAAAATACCCAACCCTCAGAATGTTTCATTTTATGTTTCTTAGAAACATTTCATTAGAGGAGGAA
Source organism: Enhydra lutris kenyoni (assembly GCF_002288905.1). Lineage (NCBI taxonomy): Eukaryota > Metazoa > Chordata > Mammalia > Carnivora > Mustelidae > Enhydra > Enhydra lutris. Next base: position 80,815,934 of record NW_019154093.1, on the reverse strand, counting down.
AATGAAACCATGCCCGTGGAAGCCAGGTGTGACCTGCTTCCCTCCATCCTGCAGGCTCAGGGCTGCCTTTCCTGGGCACTTGGGCTGAAGGGCACCAGGCCCTGAATGCCCAGGGCAAATGGCACGCCTTTGTGTCACATGCTGCCCTTGTCAAGAGGTTATCCTTGACGTGTCTGGGAGGCCTCTGGTCCTCTGCTCTTTCCAGAGCTCTCTGGGGACCACATTGTGTTCAGTGTAGCTTCTAGAAGGCTCCTCTTTTGTTGCTCCTTCCTCCAGGCCCCAAAGGAGGCTTTCTGAGCCGGGTGTCTGAGCTCTTGGCTGGGCAACCCGGAGCTCCAGCAGGACTCCTCTAGCCCTGGCCACACACTTGGACCAGGATGGGGAAGAAGGGGCCCACCCAACTCTGAAGGAAATGGCAGGGTCCCTGTCACCTTCCCAGTGGGCACTGGCTCTGGGGGCAGGTTGGCTTCGTGCTGTAAGCTAAGGTGGCTGGAGCCGGGCCCACAGGCAGGCTCTGTCAGCCATCATCGAGGTGGTCCCATCTAGTGGTTAGCAGTACACGCTCTCATCTCAGAGGACCACGGGGAAGTTACTTAGGCCCTCAGAGTCTCAGTTTCCTCATCTGAACACGGGAGTGACCCTAGCACCTACCTTGTGCTTTGTTGTGAGGATTACACAAAAGGATGCCTGTGATGTGATTATCGGGGTGCCCCTCATTTCAGAAGGCCATGGGATACAAGGGTATAACTGTCAAGCTGAATAACAGGGGCGTGAGTGACAGAGGGATTCCTTGTCCCCACAGGAGGGAGGCGGCCACCCTGGCCTGGGAAAGCTTCAGGAGGTGAGGAGTCTGTTGAGCAAGGCTGGGGTGGGGACTCGTCGGCCTGGCCTTGGGATGCCATGTGGGACAAGCTATTTGATCCCCACGACCATCCTCTTAGAGGTGTATTATTATCCCATTTCTCACATGCGAAGACACTGCCTTCGGGATGGTAGATCCGTGGCCTGTGGTCACAAAGTGAGTGCGTACCGGACCTGGGGTTTGAAACTCCAGGGTCTGACTTAAAAGATTATTGGTCTTTCCTATTGTTGCTGCTCCCCACACCCAGACGGCCTTCCAAGTTTTAGGGAATCCCTTGAGATGTGAGTCGCAGTGGGCAAGGCTCCTTCTCCCTGCTTAGTCAGAGTGAGCCACTGGACCCCTCGTCACTGTTTACCCCAAACACAGACTTCAAACCCCTCATGGGGTTCCAGAGCAAGGGGTCACGAAGAACGAGTCGCGGTGGCCCCACAATGCTGGCTGTGTCTGCCAGGGGGCTCCTGTTGGGGGGTTTCGGAGCCCTGGCTTCCTGAATGCCTGGTTCCCACCCACTGTCCTAGCCTGTGCCTCCAGCTTCCTGCAGGTGGCCTGAGTCCCTGCATATCCTTGTCAAAAATATCCTTTCATTTATGTGGCCAGAGTCAGCTCCTGGTCCTTGCATGGAAGGACACTGACGGACACAGGCCCAAAGCCACATCAGGTGGCTCTTGGAGGACGTCTGCCTACCTTGATGAGGAAAAGGAGTAGGGGCTGCGTCAGGCCCTCCGTGTAGGCCAGGGGTGTTGTTGGCTGCCTTTGACCTCATCCTTTCAGACTGGAAATGCCCTTCACTAGGTGCAGGAGTGAAGGCGTTCTTATTGGGCCCCGTACCCTGAGCTTCGCTGCAGTCAGGAGACATGGCAGTTCCGGGGGTTAGGAGCCAGCCCTGGACACCCACCCCCACCGCCAACAACCCCCTTTACCCATATATACCTCATGCTCTTCCACACGCACAATACCCACTTCCACACATCGTCTCCTCCATCCCCGGGCACACACTGCCTGTGTCCGTTCCGGGGCCCTATGGCTCCTCTGGCCCAGGCTATTTCCCTCCCTCCTATTTGCAAATTGTCTCCAATAACAAACTCCAGGACCCCTTCAAGTTAAATTTTTAAAAAATTCTAGTTCCTTTTTAAGTGGAACTTAAACTTTTAAGTGGAACACTGAACTGCCCATTCTGGGGCCAGTAAAAGTGGGAGGGGTGAGGCAGGGCAGGGTGAGTGAGAGGCTGGAAAAATGAGCAGCCATGGCGTGGGCATGGAGGGGCTTTGCGTGCCCTGCTGAAGTCTGGCCTGTGAGCACAGACAGCCTCTGAAGTGCAAGGTCAGACGTGAGACCCTGGGGTGCCCCCACCAGCTCCCGGATCCCAGAGGTCAACAAGGCAGAACCCTGGAAGACCCCGCTCCTGCTTCCACCTGAGCCTGTGCTTTTCTTCCCCCTCCTCCCTGGGATGCCCCAGGGCTTTCTGCTTCCCCAGAGGGTGCGGGATTGTGAGGGGAGTGGATGAGCCAGCATCCTGCGTGTTGTATTCTCTCCTGGACCTTCAGAGAGGACAGCCTGAGCTGCCCCTCCCCAGCCTGGGGTTGTAAGGAGAGACCTTGCCCTCATCCTGCCTCTTCCGTGCTCAGGGCAGCGCCCACCAGTGTCCCACAGATGCGTGGAGGACTGAGGGGGAGCCCGAAGGACAGGGAATCCAGGTGGGCAGCTGAATTTGATGCCCCCTCCAGCACAGCGGAGGAGTGTCCCAGCTATTTCTTCCCTGTCACCAAATGCCCTGCGGTCAAAGGCGGCCTTGAGTGTGGGCCTGATTCTTAGGGTTTTACGCCTCCTAGATTTGGGTCTGATGATCTCCTGCTGGCTTCCAGTTCCCAAATGCTTTTAAAAGTGATTTTTCTTTCCTTTTTAAAATTCCACTCAGCATTTTAAATGGTTGCGGGTGTGAGCACTGATGGAAGCCAGCTGATGGAGTTGTTACCATAGATGATAAAACGAGGTGGTTTCCCTAACTTTCCATGTTCCCCCTTCTCTGTGAAACTATTTCTTATGCTTTCTCTTGTCTCCTTTCTCCTTAAATCCCCACGCCTTCTTCCCCATCCCCAGTCTGACTAGTGGCCTCCAGTCCTGGCTCACGGGGAGAACAGAAGAAGGAGGAGGACAGCCCCCACCCACCCTCGCCTCCCAGTCTCCTGCCCACATTGCCCCGACACCCCTGCCGCGCTCCCCACGCAAGGACCGGCCTCCACCTTCTCCTGGGAGGGAGGCTGCGGCCTCCTCCTGCGCCCTGACCGCACAGCCATTGCCCACCTAGAACCTGGCTGCATCAGAGTCTCCCTCTGTGGGGATGTTTCCGTGGGAACATGAACAAGTCGCAGTATCTCCTTCTCAAAGAAAATCTGTCCCTGATCCTGTCCCTCTTGTGTCTGGCTACCTCCTGCTTTTAGGCTCCTCACTGCAGCAAAACTCCTTTAAAAACTTGTTGACGCTGTGTCCTCCTCTTCCCCTCCCACTTCGTCTGGACCCCACCCCGAGCTGGCTTTTGTCCCCCCCCCCCCCCCCCCCCCCACCCCGGGGTTGTCAAGGTCCCCAATAATCCCCCTGCTGCTGAGCCCCGTGGTCAGTTCTCAGCCCTGGTTTTCCTAGAGCCGCCCGGGGGGGGTGGCATCTCACCGGCGGTGTTTCCGTGCTCTCAGGCTCTCCCGGGGCTTCCCGGGGACCCCAGCCCCGGAGATCTCAGTGAGCACACAGCCCTTGGTGAGCTCAGCGCGTCTACCCGGCGCTGCGTGCACCACGCACCGGGGACCAAAGTTCCGCACTGCACGTGGCCCCCACCACCACCCCCAGGCTCGTGCTGCCCACCATTTACATTCCCCGTTCCCCACGCGCTTCCATGTCCAGCAGGAACTGCATGTGCGCAAGAGTAGAGGCCTCGGTGCGCGCATCCCAGATCTTCGGCTTTCCCATTCAGTAAGTGGTAACCCCATTCTGCTGGGTGCTCGGGTCACATGAGCCGACCTTGACTTCTCCCATTCACCGTCATCACCAACGAGTGAACAAATCATGTTGGCTTCACCTGCAGAAGACTGACCAAATCACGGCCCTCCCTGCGGGTCTGAGTCGCCATCATTCCTCACCAGGATTATTTCAGTAGATTCTTAACTGTCCCCAACGATGGGTTCTCCAGGCTGACTCTTCAAAACTATAGAGCCATCCTGTCTCCCTCGATCAGTCATCCAGGGCTCCATCTGGCTTGGAGGAAAAGCCCAGCTCTTTGCAGTAGATCGCAGGTCTCAGGTGAGGGGCAGGAGGATAACTGTGGGGTCAGCCCCATGCTCGCTGCCACAGACCGCCAGGCAGGCGCACTTTGGAGGTCTGGAAAAGTCACTCTGGTCCTTGCCTTAAATACGACCTTGTCTGAAATACGACCTTCCCTTTCCCTAGAATGCCTTTCCCTGTTTGCCGCAGCCGGACTCCTACCACATCCAACAAGCTTCTCCCTCTTCCAACTTCAGTCCAATGCTTCCTCTCTGTGAGCGGGAACTAGGGTGGCTTGGGTTCCTCTGCACTTCCCTGCGGCCCTGTCTCCTCCCAAGGGTGCGATTCCTGCCCTCAGACCTCCTCCTTGCTTAGGAAAATTCACTTCCGTTGCTCACGGGCCTCCTTCGCAAACCACCCCCCCACCCGCCCCAGAAATGCTCTCTTCCAAGCTCCGGTGGCAGCGGGTACACAGGTTTGCTAGAAAACATGCTTTTTGCCTTTCTGGCGCACCTTCTTCTAGCCCAGCAGATCCACCCGCGTTAGAGTTGGTGTGGGATCTCCAGCGCCAGACATCGTTCTTGGCGCATACATGCTCAAATGTTTCAGGAAAAAATAATTCCAAAAGGAGTTAAGTGGAGTTGTATAAATAAGAAACATGGTGAGCAACTATCATATGACTTATAGAAGGTCATTACATATACTATTCTGCAATGTGTCCTATGGGAGCTAAAATCACTAGTAGGGTTCAAATTAGAATTTTTCTAGGTCTCTCTTCTGATCGGAGATATTTCCCATCTTTCAATAACTCGTACCTGTTAGGTCAAAGCCTTAAAGGAAGGGAGGGGTCATATTTGGCGGGAAATGTTAAAGGTTTTTTCAGGCAACATCTGTCTTCTGTTTGGCAAACATTTCGTGGTGAGCTTGGTGTCGGTGGGGCATGAGCTCCGGGGCTGGCGGGACTGTGTCGGGGCCACTGGAGGTCCCAGCGAGTCCTTAGTCTCACTTTGCCCTGCAGCCAGGAGCTGTGGCATCCTCTGTTAGCCAACATTAGGGTATACTGAAAAACATAAGCAAGAGGTTTCACCACAGCCCCAGCCTCCCAAGCTCCAGCCAGCTGAAGAGCAAATGAATAAAAAGAAAAGAAATTGAGATGACCGCCCTCTAGTGGCGTGCATTGCTGGCTTTCTACCTCTGAACTGTTTCAAAACAACCTGCCCACGCTCTTTTAGTTTGGAGTCATCCAAAGTTTTGATGAATGTTTTTGAAAGCTATTTCCGGGGGAGTCCTTTAACCACTTCCTAAATACATTCTTTTTTTTTTTTTTTTTCTCTCCTTGCAGATGGCTGAACCCAGGCTTTCAGAAGGGAGAGCCCCTGCCAGGACCTTTGGTGGGGGATCCCCATGGGCCTATCCTGGGCCATGTGCAGAGCAGTCTCGGGGTCTGAAAAGGACTGCAGGACAGGAAGGTTTTATGGGTTTTATGGGTCTCTGGGATATGCATGTCTTTTCTCAAGTTCGAGGCTAATCTTCCCACTTTTGAAAAATCATACCCCCTGGCTTCTTCAGCTATCTTTGCCTAATCAGATAGCTCCTTTCCCCCTTAGTTTCACTTCAGTTTAAATGTCAGTGACCTGAAGAAACGATCTTGACCATCCTCTCCCCTCCAAGCCTGTCCTAAGCTTGACTACACGCTCCTCCTACCACACAGAACACACAATGACTTCCTCTACTAGAGCATTTGTCATAATATTAAGCAGGCCAAGTCCCTCCCTAGATGAGGGTGATTTTAGTCCATCCCTAGATGACGGTGATTGATTGATTGATTGATTGATTGATTTTTTAAAAGATTTTGTCAGAGAGAGAGAGAGCGAGCGAGCACAGGCAGACAGAGTAGCAGGCAGCGGCAGAGAGAGAAGCAGGCTCCCTGCCGAGCAAGGAGCCTGATGTGGGACTCGATCACAGGACACTTGGGATCATGACCCGAGCCGAAGGCAGCTGCTTAACCAACTGAGCCACCCAGGCATCCCTATTTATTTATTTTGATTTATGTATCTTTGAAGCTTTTTAGAGCTCTGGAAACAGTGGGTAGAAGCTCAATAAATGTGTGTGGAATAACCATACCAATTATCTTATGCATCACATTCAAATTTTCTAGTCCAGCATCCTGCTCCTGCTCCCTTCCGGCTCCATGTGGGTGTCAGTTGTACCAGAGGCAGGGGAAGCTAGGAGCCGACACTTGATTTGGTGTGCAGAAAACATGCCCTTGGGCATTGTTAGAGACAGAAGCCACCTCAGTGGCGAATGAATGGGAAAGGTGACCCTGCTAGCTTGAGGTCTGGGTTCTGGTTGGGACAAGCAACAAGATGGCAGGCACATTGGCCAGAAATGTCCCAGGGAGATGGATCCAGGGAATCCATACTATAGCTTGCCACACATCCCGAGTGGGCTGGAAGGAGGGGCACAAAAGCCATGCAGAGCACACATTCAGGGGAGACCAGAGGGAGCCCTGAACATTCATTCATGGCTGAGTGACAGAGGCAAAACACACATACAAGGGCCCAGGGTAAAAAGCTAGGGAAGACTTGTCAACTGCCTGAATGTTGAATGTGTTCCCCAACCCACACACAGATCCGGTGGCAAAGGGTAGAAAACCCTTACCAGCTAAAGGTATTTGAGGACAACTTTGTTATGCAAATTGTTGACCGACCCCCAAGCTATGCTGACACAGAGATGACTCCAGGAAGCCAGATCTAAAAATACAAACAAGATTTAGGAGCGCTGGCTGGCTCAGTGGGTAAAGCATCTGCCTTCAGCTCAGGTTATGACCCCAGGGTCCTGGGATGGAGCCCTGGTCAGGCTCTCTGCTCAGCAGGGAATCTGCTTCTCCTTCTGCCTCTCCCTCTCCAATAAATAAAAAAAAATTTTTAAATAAAAAATATATATAAACAAGATTTAAAAATACAAAACTGAGCAGAAACATAAGTGGCCAGGAAAGATCATCTCCACACAATTAGTCCAAGGAAATCATTGAACAAATAAAAACAGCAGTAGCACCAAGCACCTCCTCCTCAGGTAGAGAACAGAGCAGAATCCAGAGTTGCTACAAAAATATATTACCTAAAATGTCCATTTTTTTCTTTCTTTCTCTCGTTCTAGGATTTTATTTATTTAGTTATTTGAGAGAGAGAGAGAGAGAGAGAGAGAGAGAGGACAGAGGTAGGAGAGAGGAGCAGAGCAGGAGGGACAAGCCAACTTCAGGCTGAGCGCAGAGCCTGATTCAGGGATCGATCCCATAACCCTGAGATCCGCACCTGTGCTGAAATCAAGGGTTGGGTGCTTAACTGACTGAGCCACCCAGGCACCCTTAAAATGTCCATTTTTCAATTAAAAATTATAAGATATGCAAACAAACTTAAGAGTGAACTATTATCGGGGGGGAAAAGAAAGAAATAAATACTACCTCTGCCCCTGACATCCCCTCCACTAATGCCAGCAGCACTCCCTCTCCCCCACAGTTATGACAACCAAAAACACCTTCTAATATTGCCAAATGTCTCCTGGGGGAAGTAGGGCAAAAGCAGCCTGAGTGAGAACCACTGCCCTAAAGCAATACTAATCAAAGAAAGTGGTACTGGCACAAGGAAAGACATAGATCAGTGGAACCAATATTAAGAATCCGGTAATAAAATCTTACATTTATGATCCATTGATAGTTTACAAAGGTGTCAAAGCAATTTAATAGGGAAAGAGCAGTCTTTTCAATAAATAGTACTAGGATAATTACTCACATGCAACAGTGACTTTAGACCCTTACCATACATGAGAAATTAACTCCAAATGCATCCTAGACCTAAATGTCAGAGCTAAAATTATAAAACTTTTAAAAGAAAACGTTAAATCTAAAGTTTCTGTAACCTTGGATTAGGCAACAAAAGGACAATCCATAAAAGAAAATCTTGATAAACTGCCCATTATCATAATCAAAATATTTTGTATTTCAAAATACACCCTTAAAAATGAAAGGACAAATCACAATGTTAAAGAAAATAAATACGGAATATATAAAGAGCTCTTACAACGCAATAAGATAAACAATCCTAGTTTTTAAGTGGGCAAAATATTTGAAAGGACGTTTTACAAAAGATACAGGAATGGCTAATAGCATAGATATTCACTCATTAGTCACTAGGGAAATACAAATTAAAACGACACTGAGAGACAACTTCACACCCACTCAAACGGCTATAAGGAATGAGAGAGAAGAGCAAGTGTTGGTGGGGATCTGGAGAAGCTTGTGAGAAGCTGGTGGGAATGTAAAAACAGTGTTGAAGACAATCTAGCAGTTCCTTAAAGAGTTATACATAACTTTACCATATTACCCACCAGTTCCATTCCTAAGTGCGTATCCAAGAGAAATGAAAAACTATGTCCACACAAAGACTTGTCTGCAAATATTCATAACAGCATTATTCACAATAGCCAAAAAGGGGAGACAATCCATGTGTTCATTCGTTGGTGAGTGGAGACACAGTGATATGTCCATACAATGAAGTTATTTCCAGCCATCAAAAGGAACACTGATAAAGTATAAATCAATCAATCAATCAAGCAAGCAAGGAAGCAAGCAGGCTTGAAAACTTTGTTACGCTAGGTTAAAGAAGCCAAGTGCAAAAGACCACACGTGAATGATGCCATGCATATGAGATAGCCAGGAAAGGCAAATCTATAAAGACAAACATAGATCACCGGGTGTCAGAAGCCAGGATAGGAATGAAGGCTGACTGTAAGTGGGCATGCTGGGTCTTTATGGACTGAGAGTGTTGTATACCTCTGTAACCTCACTCAACAACCACCACGTCTCACTTGCGGTGGGAAAGCCTGATGTAAACTGCACCTCAAAAACGCTGGTATTAAAAAAAACAAATAAACACACAAAAAAACCGCTTGTATTTTTTTTAAAAGAAGCAAATATCAAAAAATGAATTCTTATACCCTTAACCCACAAAGATAATGGCCACGTTCAGTGTACATTTTTTGCTGTGTGTTTCAGGAAAAAAAAAATTATTTCTATAGTTTTTAAACTGCTTGGTTAAAATAAACTGCTTGATTCATATATATCATGAACATATTTGGTTGTCATTACATTTTTTATGACAAAACTGCACAAGTCTTATTTCATAGAATCCTGAATGATAAAACTGGAAAACCGTCTTAAAGATTATCTAATGCCTTCATTTTACCCCTCTTTTGGTTTCAATTTCCTTATGTATAAAATAAGGAGGTAGAACTAGATGGTTTTCTTGGGTCTCTTCTGCCCTAACTGCCCTTCCCCCCACCTTTTTTTTTTTTTCTTCTTTTTAAGTAGGCGCCACACCCTGAGTGGAGTACAATGCTACAACTCGAGGCTTGAACTCATGACCCTGAGATCAAGACCTGAGCTGAGATCAAGAATCAGACACTTGGGGTACCTGGGTGGCTCAGTTAAGCATCTGCCTTCAGCTCAGGTCATGATCCCAGAGTCCTGGGATTGAGCCCTGCATCAGGCTCCCTGATCAGTGGGAAGCCTGCTTCTCCCTCTCCCTCTGCTCTTGCTGTGTCTCTGTCAAATAAATAAATAAAATTGTAAAAAAAAAAAAAAAAAAAAGGTCAGACTCTTAATCAACAGAGCCACCCAGGCAACCATGCCTTCCCCTCTTCATTAAAATTTTTTCCTATTCCTTTAGAAATTATTACTCTGATCTGCTAATAAAAATAATTAGAAACAGTAACAGAACTTGTGAGCTCGTACCAGACCAGGCACATGGATTTTTCCCAAGTGAAAATTCTCCTGAAAATCCTATATTATACTCTTTTTACCAACAAGAAAATTGTGATTTTCTGGGTGTTAAGAAATTGAAATTTTTGGACGGGGAAGGGAGAACAGGTTTAATGGTTACAGAGATGTGTTGGAAGTGATGAGGAAGTTTTGGAAATAGTGATGTTCACATAACATCGTTAATATAACGATTAAGGCCAAGGCACTGTACCCTTAGTGTTGGAAGTGATGAGGAAGTTTTGGAAATAGTGATGTTCACATAACATCGTTAATATAACGATTAAGGCCAAGGCACTGTACCCTTAACACTGGTTAAAATAGCACATTGTATGTTATATTTTATCACAAAATTTTAAAAATTTGTGTTAGGTCGGCCAACAAGATGCTCTCATCTTACACATTATGCAATTCCATCTCAGTAAAGCTTTTTTAAAAAAGCATATGGGTTCCATGCTTTTTAAAAAACAGCTTTACTGGGGCACCTGGGTGGCTCAGTCATTGAGCGTCTGCCTTTGGCTCAAGTCATGATCTGAGGGTCCTGGGATCGAGCCCCACATCGGGCTCCCTTCTCAGCAGGAAGCCTACTTCTCCCTCTCCCTCTGCTGCTCCCCCTGCTTGTGTTCCCTCTCTCGCTGTCTCTGTCAAATGAATAAATAAAATCTGAAAGAAAGAAAAAACAGCTTTACTCAGATAGAAATGGCGTAAGTGGGTTCAAACTTAAGCTGCCTATGATTTGATATGCAGTATGTATTGTGCAATGACCAGCACAATAAACTTAGTTAACATACCCACCATCTTACATACCTTTTGTGTGTGATGAGAACATTAAAATCTACTTTCTCAGCAAGTTTCAAGTATGTAATACAGACCTGTCAACTGTAATCACCATTCGTACATTACATCCCCAGAACTTACCTTACAGATGTCTGGATCCTGTGACCAGTATTTTCATTTCTCCCACCCTTACCCCCAGTAATCACTCATCTATGATGTTTCTATGACAAACCCATTCTCTTAACATGAATGTTATCTGCATGTTGACAGTCTTTTCTAACCTAATAAAATTGTGATGGAAATTTCAGGTATCTGGCAGAGGCCCAGATTTTATCAGTCCCAGAGACCTTACCCAGAGACCTTCTCTTTTTTTACCTGGTCCTGTTTTAGTTGCTCTTGAAGAGGTAAGTCTGCAATGAATTTTGATATGGCCACAATGTATATTTCCTTGTTTGAAATTTTGATCAAGCTGAAATCCACTGTGCTGGAAAGAACGAGACCCTGGTTGTAAACTAGTTGTTTCAGGTTTTACTGCTACCTTATTTGATGCCACATGGGCTCAGGGTTTTAGATATCCTGTGTCTTTACAGTATCGAGAGATTAAACCACTATAGTCTAGCTGATCCTATTCCTCAAGCCCCCCAAAGCCTGTCTTTGCTCAAGAATCAGGTCAGATTTTAATGTGACGGAATGAGATCCAGTGATTAAGGGAGCATTTAAACTTGATGACCTCAGAGAGTGGACTGGATCTTAGCGGTACCAGGCACGGTAACACTGGAAGATTGTCAGTTCTCAAAATCAGATGGGGTAAAAACTACCCCTTACAGGGGCGCCTGGGTAGTTCAGTCGGTTGAGTGTCCAGCTCTCAGCTTGGGCTCAGGTCATGATCTCAGGATCCTGGGAATGAGCCCTGCGTTGGGCTGGCTCCCAAGCAGGGAGTCTGCTTGAGATTCTCTATTTCTCTCTTTCCTTCAGCCCCTCCCCTCCACATGCACCCTCTCTCCAAAACAAATAAATCGTTTTTTTAAAAAATCAATAAACCAATAAATGTTAACGATTAGCTGAACCAAAAGAAATGCTCTCTGAAGTTAGGAGACTGGAGACTACCAGTTACTATAAAAGCCAAAGTTGTCACGCAAGTAGGAAGACTGAACTCTGTTGACATCAGTGGGTACGAATGAAGAGTAAACAGGCTTTCACTTAAGGAACATCTTTATTTGATCTTTAATATACAATATTACCTTTAATTTATAAAAATTACATATGGAGGACATGACTGGAAATCAGTTCAAGAGCGGCCAGTGGGTACCGATCTAGGGGGTTATACTCACCCCTCTTACTAATTAAGGGAAAAATTTTATCAGTGAATATGAGACCAGTGAGATTGAGGAATGGCATTTCAATTTCCAAATCCAGTAATTAAAATGGGGGATACCTTATTTAATTAATCCAACAAAAACTAATTTGTTTTCTAACAAATAATTTTTCCCAAGAGTGAGCTGAACTTCTCTCCATGGAGTGTCCCGGAAAGCAATTTGCTGTAGAATTCTGTAGAATTCGGTAGCAGCAAGACATTTGCGATAAAAACCCTGTGCATATTAACATGCATAGACGTGGGTTTGTGTGTGTGTGTGTGTGTGCACTCACACTCACACCCACGGAACTGAAGCACTCTGCACAGGCTGGACCTAGAAAGGCAGCTCATCTACAGGCTTCCCCTCCTCTAGAATTTCCAAAGAGTTAAATGCCTATTTGATAAACCCATTAGTGAAATATCTCTCTGTCATGGTGGCTGGTGCACTGCAACGTATATACTAGTACTATGGTTTCGTGTAACTTGGGAGTAATTTCAGGAGCGCTGCCATGCTCAAGCAAAGTTTAAAAGAGATGAGCTGCTCAGTCATGGAAATAGACTGACGCTGAGGGATGCTTTCATTTAGATATGAGGCATACTGACATTCTGAAATAATGCAATGGACTTGTTAAGGATTTGAGGCAAGTTATCCAGTAAGAGAAAAGGGAACTCTCCTTCTGGATTTATCTTTCCTCTGCACTCAGATTTAGGCCGTTCTAGAGGGAACAGGCAGCACCATTCTGCAGTCTGAAAAAGGAAGAGTGGCTTGCCAAATGGCAAGTGAGACATGTAACCCATTTTCTGTTGCTTCAAATTTTTCAAGATTGGTTTTTGCAGCACAAAGGTCAGAGATTTTATCATATTCCCCTTGGAGGGACCTGAGAGTCCTCAAGGGGTGGGGGGAGCTCTTGTATCTCCAGCAAGCCAGAGTCCTGGTCCAAAGGTCAATGAGCAGGCCCAACTTGAAGAAACTACAATATTTTGACACCACAGAGACCCTCCTTATCACATGGGGTGTCTGGAACTACAGCATTAAATGACAAGGCAAGGAAACTGGCTGACAGCACACCCCCCAAACACCACCACCAGCAACAACAACAAATGCCTCTTTCATGATGGTCGTATCAGATTGAAACCTGAACAGACGCCACAAGAGTAGATCTACTTTCAAGACAACAAAATACATAGCTTTAGGTTACACAAACCCATACAATCATACATACACACAGTCTTTTTGCTTTGAAAATGAATGTAACTCAGAGAAAAGATGCAGATCAAACATTACATAAGGATCTTACAGAAATTAAACTTGGGATCAAAGTTTAACAACTATGACCCATGGGCCAAATCCAGCGCTCTATGTTTTTATAAATATTTATTGGAACACAGCTACACCCCTTCATTTACGTATCATCTATACCAGCTTTCATGTTCCAATAGCAGAACTAAGTAGTAGAGCTAGGCCACTGTATGGTGCACAAAGTCTAAAGTCTTTATTATCTGGCCCTTTACAGAAAAGCTTGCTGACCCTTTATATATCAAAGAATGTTTCCATCATGACCTGAATGAGCTGAAGTAACAGAAGATCATCTTCACCTGTGTTCTTGAACCAGAAAAGTACATTAAAATATTTCCAGATCATATTTGGCTACTCAACCATTCTGCTTAGAATCTGTGTAGCCCAAACTAGTTAACAACTGTGTTTGTTAGTGTTTGTTAACAAACACAGACAATATTAAAAATCTGTATATAATTGTATTTATGTATAATATCTATGTAAAGAATGGAAAAAATACGAGCTAGAGAATTTGAAGGAAAGGAGACCTAATGAAAAAGAAGAACTCAAAATACGATTGCTAGAAACTTGTTATTTGGAACTTAGACATATTTTAGTATATTTTTCTTTATATTAAACAGCACGGGACCATGACCAGGACCCTCAGAAAAGCAAGAACAATTTACAACTGCAGGTTTTACCCATGACTTACGTGACAAAATTTTCTGAATAGAAAATAACCAGCATTTCTATAAAACATTATTTTTTGATTATATAATTAAAGAGATATAGCAAAATAAGAATGTTTTTATTTTTAAAGTAAATATTTTAGTCAATGTTGCATCAGAAGTATTTCTTTGACATTTTCCAAGAGACTTTAGTTATTAACTACAATTACAGTTGTTAGTATTATATAGTGACACATTGCTTAAAATATATTATAAACCATTTTTTTCCTCTTTAATTTAAACGAAATATAAAATTAAGGATTTTGTGACATAATTCATACTGGAAAACATTTAAAATGGTATGAATTACTCTTACACAGAAAATGCCAGCGGAATCACAAAACGTTCTAATGCTTGAGAGTACCTGGCACGATGCTTGGCACAGGCCGAGGGACTCCATGTTTGTTCACTCATTCTCTCATTCACTCGTGCATTCATTCACAGAAATTCAGGCTGAAGGAAAAACTGCGTAACGAGAATGGCAAGCACAGTCTTATCAACAAATCTGTAGCTCGGACAAAGACTTTGGCAAAGGAGAGTGGAGATGAGAAGCCGACGGTCACAGTTCCAAACTGCTTGGTTAAGATCTACCAAGGGCAGCCCAGGGGTGCCTTAGCTGACATCACAAAGAAATGAGGGCCGACATTTCCACAAAAGGAACACATTCCTCCAATACCCAGGCTTCACTCTTACATACAAATAACTGCTCAAAGACAGGCGTTAAGTGGGTGTCAGACACAAAACAGTACATACATGCAACCCACCAGAAAACAAGAACCCTCTGACTGGGGTCTTATTTTTCTGCAGAGATGACTTTTTGGTTAGGGCTGCATTCGCTTGGCTTAAACAACTTTAGACCGGTTTCAACAAAAAAGTATGACTCTAAAATTGTAAAAGAGAAATGCAGGAAGTAGAGGGGGCGTTCAACACCTCTATTTTTCTTTTCTTTAATGTACCAACTGATCTATCTACTTAGCACATTTGTGCCAAAGGCACAAAGTGAGATGTCAGCTCTCTGAAGAGGCACCTGGAAAGGAGCATCTGTAGGCTCTTTGTGAAGGTCTTATACATGTAACGAGTATTTTAACCTGAGTAATAGGTCTACAAAATGAAAAGGACGGTAAGGGACTGTAGAAAGTAAATATACTCTTGGAAACTAAGTGGAATATGGGATAAGGGTTGATCCTGCAGGAAATAATTTTTTAAATCTGTTAAAAAAACAAAACAAAACAAAACAAAACAAAACATGACACTGGCAAGTCATTTGTAGCTGACTTTAATTGCCTTTGGTATTCAGAGAAAGAAACAATGGAAACATTGTGAGAAGCGCTAGTCTTCTCTCATCACAGGGAAGGGAGCTGGCGGTGGAGAACACCCATCCCCTGCCCCTCTCAGACTTTTCGCTTGGGCAAGGACTGGCCATGCTCTGGCAACTCTCCCCCCGGCTCTTAAGCCCCAGTCAGCCCAGACCTAGAAACCCAGCACTGGCGGGGAGGCGGCTCTGTCTTCACCTTCCTTGAGAGGCTCCCTGGAGCCCAAGGAGGCCCCTTTACTCTGCACACTTCTGAACAATGTGTGGGTGGGCTCCCCGCCAGGCGCCCAGTGGCTGTATGCTACCTCAAGTTGTTCACACTTTTTAGGGACTCGTAAGTGGACTTGTGCTATTTTTAGGAGGAAGGCCAACACATTTTGAGAAAAAAATACTCTCCCTTTCTCAAGTTAGTCATCTACCCTTCTCATTTAAAAATTTCAGTCTTTCAAATAGTAAAAGATATAATTTAAAAATGTGTGCTAAAATTTAACTCTCTTAAAAACATAAATAATGCATTGACTCCACATCCTTATTTTATAGATATACTGAGAAAAAGGGACATTTACCACTTACGGGTCATCTCCTAAATCGTGAGGATTGTTTGACTCTTGGTGGCATAAGATGATCACTCTTAGAAAATAATTATACTAATTTATTAAATCTTTTCTCCAATTTAAATCTACTACATGCTAAAAGGTTACACAGAAAAGCTATCAAAATAAGAAAATATGTCTTCAGAATTCCAAGGTGGGCTTCTTCCCTAAACACTGTTTCATGAAATCTCCAAATTCAGAGTAAATATTAGACTAGTTACACTGCTCCCAACTTTTATTGTCAATGGAAGCTATTTGTATTAAATGTAAAGAAGAAAAAGTGTCTTGCACTGTGACATAAACTCAAGGGACAGAAAATTTATAAGCATACTTATCTTACAATACAGTTCTTGAAAAAATTTAAGTTCTTCCCCCCCAAATATAAAGAAATAGTAATTTCTTTAAAAATAAGTATCACTGCAAAATCTATTGATGGTAAGAGAAACTCCCTTAGGTATATCCCGAATTTAGTTAATATGATTAATTATACCACATTTTTTTTCTATTAAAAATTACTTTGAAGCTCTTCTTTGGATTTCTATAAATACCCTTGCAGAAAATAAAAGCTGAATTTTATTTTTTACATAAAGTATTTGTGAAAAGCTCACTCATCTGATAATAAATAAAGGATCCCCTGTTACCGTTCCAGATAGAGCGTTTAAGCAAGCTTCATTGTATTTTGTTTTTTGATTTAACAGGTTGTAAAAGAAATTTGGGTAAATTCAGAGCTGCATAATAGTATGGTGAATTTTGCCAAGCCACGTAAAGTCGTTAAGTTGAGGGATTTTACTAAATTTATAACAACGTTAAAGTGGATAAAGTTCACTTGGTAGATTTGCTGGTTTGGAAAAAAAAAAAAAAAGTCTCCTCCCAACAAAACCAAGGCTTTCTCTTAGAACAGGTTTCAAGGTGACAAAATGTAGCGATTCCCCCACTTTTGGTCATGCTACCAACACTAGACTGATCAACATGCACAAAATCCCAAACCCAGGCTCATAAGTAGTGGTTATGATAAATACCAGTTTCAATGATTCCATATGGAGACAAAGACTTGAAGAGTATTCTTTGTGAGATCGTGCCTCCAGAGAAAATTAAATTTAACCAAGAAATTTCAATGGGATCACTGGGATCTGAAATGGTTGCCAGTCTGGTCATCCAATGGGGAACTTGAAAATTGAAACAGGGACAGGTACTCGGGTTTCTTTTTCCAGTCTTCATTGCTCTCGATGCAGTTCCACCGTTCTTAGTCTGTTCTAGTTCCTTCCATTATTAAAAATGGAGAAAAGGGGGAAAACCGGTAAGTAAATATTTGATTTGAAAGCTGCTCCGCTTTGGAAGGAACACATTTAGAATTGGTTCCCAAGGCCATTTCTCACTCCCACAAGGTGCTCCACATTCTTGGCTTATTCTTAGGCAGTCCAGACTCCAGACTCCAGGACTCTAAAACAATATAGTAGTAACAGGCAAAATTTCCCTTGTGACCATCTCTTTACGAATCCAAGCACACCAGGTCTTTGTCTTACACATACCAGAATATGTTTTGGTCAGGTATAAAATGGAATCATTTCAAAGTTGAGATATCTACAAGTTGAAAAGTCCTGTGGGGCACAGTCATGTTTCACCCTGCCATGGTGACTTACGAGGTCCAGGTTTCCCAAAGCCCCCTCTCCAGACTAATTTCTGTAGTGGTCCATGTAAACAAAACACAGGTGAGAATGGTCTTTCTGGAGCTGCTTTCATCGAACGGCAGGATTTCCTGAAAGTGTGGTGTTGGCTAAATGTAACACAGGCAGAGGATGAGCCTCTGTATTGAATACCCAGTGGTCTAAAGGTAAAAGGTCATCACTGGAGAACAGCAGATACAAGTATCTGAAAATAAAAGGGAGAGAAATGAGCTTCAATTAGAGTTCAACAAGATCAAGTGAGCTAGTTAGTTACAGCAGCAGAGGAAACCAAAAGCCTATTCTGAAGAGCTCTAAGAAAAACACATCACAGAATGAAACTCACTCACACGATCTAAAACATAGTAACAACATGTTCTAGAATAGTGAGGTGCATAAGAAAATCCAGTAAGATGCACCCGTGGACTGCCGATGTGAGACAGTTAACAAAGTCCACACACCTGTTGGAAGCACATCAGACAGCAAAGCTGTAAGTTGGCTCCCTCGTGAACGAACAAACCACTTTGTGATTTTTCACAGACATTCTTTTAAAAGTCACACATAAGATCAATCATCTACTTTGGCAGCTTACAGAGCTCATAGTGCAAGTGAAGTGATTAATTCGCAATTATTAACAGACACTGAAGGAAATAACTAGCATACTATCTGGACCTAGCAGGGATTTTTATATACTGGTACTTTAGGAGTTTTTGTAGTTTTTCCAGTAGGTAATGCAAACTGTTTAATGAAGGTTTCAGAAACACTATGGATTATAAGAATTTTGTGCTTGCTCTCCATAGGTAATAGCATTGTGTATTCGAAGGCAAGGATTCCCAACCTCCCCATGGGCACTGCAAGCCACGGTGATAGAGCTGACACAAACAATAATTGTTACCTATAATGCTGGGCATATTCCAATCTAAATTCTATTAAAGGGGTCTTTAAGGTGAGCATAAAAAAACCAACTCCAGAGAGTCAGGAAATCTGGGTTCTAACTCCTCATTAGGATTTGGTAAAGAACTCCTTTACAATGATTTTGCTGAAATTCCTTTATCTTAAAAATAGCACATTTATATCTTTTCTGATTACCATTACAGTTCCTAGATGACCGAGTAAAAACAGACAGCACTAAGGCAACATTGTAACTGGTAAAGCTGGAATGGAGAGTAACAGGGCTTCCAACCTCCCTGACCCTAGACCTTGAGACCTGCTTGACTCGAATTCATTCACCACGTCATGGGCAGAGAAGCTGTAACTGAAAAAAACAGACTTGGCTGGAGGTAGCAAGAGACTGCTGGGTCTACTGTAGGGAGGCCGGAAGCACAAGCTCTTGGAGTTCTGGGCACAAATATATCCGGAAGTGCTATGTTCTGTGCAATCCCATGTTTCTTGGTTAAATACGGGCTGATGGGTCAAGCTTGCTCTAATTTCATCACTTCTTGAAAGAGAAAAGAGAAAATTCAAAAGTCTCCCACAAAATGATTCCTTTCCATGGGGGATGCTATGGAAGTACCGGATGTAAACACAAACACTACAAAAATTAAGAAAATAATGAATGTGCAGGCTTTAGATAATAAAAAGGGATATTATTTTTAGTTTTTTAAGGAATATTAGTTTTAAACCATCATTTTAAAAAAGATCCTAATTAAGGGTGCCTGGGTGGCTCAGTCGGTTGATACTCAGACTCTTTGTTTTGCCTTGGGTCGTGATCTCATCTGGGTCAAGGGATTGGGCCCCACATTGGGCTCTGTGCTCACCACAGTCTGCTTGTCCCTCTCCCTCTGCTCCTCCCCACAGCTCTCTCTCCCTAAAATAATAATAAAAGGAACCTAATTGAATACTACTGTAGTGGGTTGAACAGTGTGCCCACCTCCCCCATTCACGTCCATCTGGAGCCTCAGAATGTGACCTTATTTAGAGACAGGGCGTTTGAGGATGTCATCAATTATGGATCTTGAGATGAAATCATCCTGGATTTAGGGCCTACCCTAAATCCAGTAACTTGAAATTTGCAGGAGAAAGGAGAGGGAGATTTGGACCCAAAGGCACACAGGGAGGAAGGTCATGAGCAGCCAGAGACAAGGATTAAAGCTATGCTGCCACAAGAGGGAATGATCTTCAGACTTCAGGTCTTCAGAATCAGGAGAGACAAAATTTCTGTTAGCCATCAAGTTTGGTAATTTGTTAAGGCAGCCCTAGGAACTAACACAACGTCCAACCTGACCTCCAGGATACCTCTAGACCTTAAGCACTGCTGCTAGGTCCAAGGGGCCTGGAGCAGGACTAGAGAGCAGGGGTTAGACATACGGGGACACACACATACCATACATTCCCACAGACACACACACACTATGCACACTCTCTCTCCCTCACACACACTCCCATAGAAACACACAGAACCCCACACACACATTCCCATAGACACAAAGACCACACACTCTCACACATACACACACACTCCCAGACACACACAGACCACACACACTCTCTCTCTCTCTCTCTCTCTCACACACACACACAGACCACACATTCCCAGACACATGCACACCACACCCTCACATACACATACCCACAGACACACACAAGACCACACACACACACTCCCATAACCACACACAGACCACACACTCCTGTAGACACATACATACCACAACACACACTCATACACACTCTCACAGACTCCCACAGATACACACACACTCACATAAACACATACCACATACATATTCTCACAAATTTATAACAAAATCAATGTTTGAAATTAAAGTAATATAGCTAAATAACTCTTCTTAATTTTGGATTACACATTCAGAAAAAGATGTAGAGGACATGGTACACTATTAGTGATTTAAGACTTTTAACCTGGATTTTAAAAGTAGAACTGGAGAAGTGTGATCTGTGCTGTGAAAGCTGAGAAAAGTCTATAGTCTAAATTAGCTACCGCACTACTCATTTTTCCTTTAGTATGAATTTTCTTAAAACTAAGGTTTTAATAGATGACAAGTGGTGCTGACAAAAGCCTACAGGCATATAAAAAGATGCTATTACGGACCTCAGTCTGAACAGATGTGTAGCTTACTTTTTAGAGCTATTTAAAAATGTTGTGCATATATGTCTCTCTTAGCTTTCTCTCATCTAAAGACAAGGTATTTCAAGGTGGTGATGCCAGGAGTCATCTCAACACAAGTGTTGGTAGTAACTGAACAGGCAAGTTTTCAGCAAGAGAAGTCAACCAAATCTGAGGAGAAAAATTTAAGTGTCAACACAGAAATGGTAAGGCTGAAAGAACCAACTGCCAAGTTAACATGTACTTACTTACTTGGGCCTCTATGCTCACTTATCAAACAAGCCTTGGTGACTCATTTATTCTTCTTCACAACTACCAATGGCAATGTTCCGTGTGTCACAGAAAGATGTTACAACTCTAAAAAGGTTTGCATTTACTTGTATATGTAGCTCATTAAAAAAAAAACAAAACCCTTAGATTGTTTGAAAAATAACTTACTTAAAACTTCCATTTCATTTATACTTCTAATGTTTAAACAATGTCTTTGGAACAGACTGGTTAGAAATCAAATTAAATTGAAACGTACTCAGTGGAAATTAAGTTCTAAAAGATGACACACTGGGACACGTGGGTGGCTGCGGTGGTTACACTTCCGGCTCTGGGTTTTGGCTCAGGTCATGATCTCATGGCTTGTATGATGGAGCCTGCACTGGGCTCCCCGCTCAGCGAGGAGTCTGCTTGAAGATTCTCTCCCTCTTCCCTCTCCCCGCCAAATAAATAAATCTTTTAAAAAAATTGCATTAAAACATACAATTTTTAATCTCGCCAAAAGGACCTGCCCCTCTCTGCTTTTCCCCACATCTCCTCTCAAATCTTAAAGTGTTGTTTTGTTTTGTTTAGGGGAAGAGGTGGGGAAAGAAGAAATCTTAAAACTAATGTGGGTATATTACAAATCCAAATGCAAAATATACATGCATTTTTTTTTTTTTAAAGATAAACTGAAGAAAGCAGATACTTCTGATTACTGCAATGGTTTAGGCTTTGTCTTGCAATATAAGGGAGCTGGGAGGGATTCATTTTCCTCTGCCCTTAGGGGCTGAATAAGTTAGGATGATTTTGCCTGCAGGATACAAGATACCTAAACTACCTGAACAGTGGGTGTTAGCTTCTACAACAAAAGCCCAGAGGTAGATGATAACAAAAGCTGGTTCATTTAACAGTAAAACACTATCAGAGCTCTGGGTATTATAAAGTTTAATAAAATACTAAATTTTTCCTGGTGCCAAAACACCTTATCCTTCCTTCCCTCTTCTTAGCCCGCTGCCTTGAGAAAACCGTCCCTCTGAAATGTACATAAATCTTTTTAAAAGCTGAATAAACTTCTTGCAGGCTGTACAATTTAGTTTCTCCTAGTGGCCTGCTTTTGCAATATAATCATCAAGGAAGATGAACCCGTGTCCCTATCACTGTGGGACTCTAGCTCAGGTGGCTTTCTCTCTAAAGCTCGTAACTAACCCTTATCAGAGACAGAAGTGTCACTTGTCCTTTGAATAAAGACAACTGATTAGCACACATGGTCACCCCAATCACCCCAACGTGAATTTAGAATGAACTATGTATAGCAAATGGTGCCGTGCAGGAACTATTCTTACATATGGACAAGTTACAATTTATCTTCAGAACACATATATAAGGGATTTTATCTGCCTGGTTATATGGGAAGGTGAAATTTCTTTCTGCCTGTGATGTAAATTGCAGCCTGGTTTCATGCTTATCCAGTGATAAAAATGTTTTCTAAAATGTTTTCTTTCTCTGCTATATTCATGGAGAGGATTTTCTGGGTTGGCAGAAGATCTGGTTTCCAATTTTTCCCCCTGTCCTCAGGATCTTCAAGATCTTCTTGACTTTCTTCTCAGAATTAGAAGATGCTCCATACCTTACATCTCCACTCAAGTCCAAAGCAAAAAAGTAAAGGGAGATCTCTCTGCAGGTGTGGGTCTATTCTGATAGTCTAATACATGTGTAGTAAGTAGTATTTCATTGTAGTTGTAATTTGTTCTAATCATGTCTAGCATTTTTTCATGAGCTTACCTGCCATCCTTATATATTCTTTTATGAAGTATCTGTTTAATTCTTTTGCCAGGTTTTAAATTGGGTTGCATATCGTCTTACTGTTGAGATTTTAGAATTTGTCATATCACCCAGAATTATATAGTTTGCAAAAATTTTATCCCAGTCTGTGCCTTATCTTTTCATCCCTTCATTTTCTTTCATTCTTCTTCAAATGTCTTTCAGAGAGATTTTTTAAAATTTTAGACCAACTGATCAACTCGTTCTTTTATGTATCATGCTTTGGTGTATATCTAAAAAATCTTTGCTTAGCCCAAGGTCCCAAAGATGTTCTTCTCTGTTCTCTACTACAAGCTGTACTTTCAGGATTTTTGGTGTTTTTTTTTTTTTTAAGATTTTATTTATTTACTTGACAGAGAGAGACACAACGAGAGAGGGAACACAAGCAGGGGGAGGGGGAGAGGCAGAAGCAGGCTCCTTACTGAGCAGGGAGCTTGATGTGGAGCTCTATCCAGGACCCTGGGATCATGACCTGAGCCGAAGGCAGATGCTTAATGAGTGAGCCACCCAGGTGCCCCTGTACTTTTAGGTTTTAAACTTAGGTCTATGATACATTTTGAATTGATTTTTTTGTATATGCATATAGAAATCCAATTATTCTATCACCTTTTGTTGAAAAGCCTATCTTTTTTCATTGCAATGCCTCTGTACCTTTGTCAAAAATCAGGTGTCCAAATATATACCAGGTTTTTCCTCTCTGGACTCTCTATTCTATTCCATCAATTTATTTGCCTAGCATTACACCAACATCACAATGTAATGATTATCACAGCTTTATAGTAAGTCTTGAAATCAGGCAGTGTTACGCTTTGAACTTTATTCTTTTTCAAACTTGTTTTGGCTTTTCTAGGTTCTTCACATTTCCACATGAAATTCAGAAACAGCTTTCTAATTTCTGTAAAAAAAGTCTCTTAAGATTTCAACTGGGACTTCACTGAATCTATAGATCAATCTGAAAAGAATGAACAATACTTAGTTTTCAGAACCATCAACAAAGTGAATCTCTCCATTTAATTAGGTCTTTAATTTCTTTCAGCAATGATTTTTAGTTTCTAGTGTACAGGTCTTTCATGTGTTTTGTCAAGATTTATCCCTAAGTATTTCATAATGTTACGGTACTGTGTTTTTCAGCTTCAATTTCAGTTCATGCTTAATACATAATTAATTTTGATATACTAATCTTGCATCTGCAACTGTGCTAAATGCTCAATAATTCTAGTAACTTTTCAGTAACTCCACAGGATTTCCTACTTTGATGACCACAACTTTTATGAAAAAAAGATAATTTTACTTCTTCTAGTCTGGATGTCTTTTATTTCTTTTTCTTGTCTGACTATACTAGCTAGAACCTCCAGTTCAAGGCTAAACTGAAGTGAACAGAACAGACAGAAATCCTTGTCTTATTCCTGATCTTAGGAGGAACACATTCAGTTTTTCAGTATGAAGTTAGGTGTAGATTTTTCATTTATGCTCTTTACCAAGTTGAGAGAATTCCTTTCC
This sequence comes from Enhydra lutris kenyoni, assembly GCF_002288905.1. Lineage (NCBI taxonomy): Eukaryota > Metazoa > Chordata > Mammalia > Carnivora > Mustelidae > Enhydra > Enhydra lutris. The sequence continues at coordinate 80,791,670 of NW_019154093.1, read as the reverse complement.
ATTCCTGGTTTGCTAAGAGTCTTATTAGGAAGGGATGTTCGATTTTGTCCAATAATTTTTCTGTGTCTACTGAAATGATCATATGGTTTTTCTTTTTCAGTTCACTGATTTTCAAATGTCAAACCTCCATGCCCAGAGTAAATCTACTTGGTCATGATGTGTTATCTATTGAATAGGTTGTTAGATTTAATTTGCTAAAATCTTGTTTAGCTGCTTTATGCATATTTGTTCATGAGGGATATTAGTCTTGTTTCCAATGAGAACCCTGCCATCATTCTTGCATGTGTTGCTTTCTACCTAACTCGTTTTTCCCCTCTGATAGCTTTTCAGACTTTTTTTCATTACCACCGGTTTTAAGCAATGTGATTATGATGTGCCCTTGGTGACGTATTCTTCATGTTTCTTGTCCTTCGACTCTGTTCAGTTCCTTCGAGTGGGTAGAAGTTTGGAAAGATTTTGGCCCATATAAATATATTTTTAATCCTTTCTTCTGTCCTCTCCACTTCAGACTTCACATATTTTAAGCAACCTACAGTTGTCGCACAGCTCACCGATACTCTTTGCATTTTTATAAGATTCTTTTTTGGCTCTTATTTTCATTTTGATTTTACCTGCAATGTCTTCAAGTTCACAAATCTTTTCTTTTGCAAGTTCTAATCTGCTATTAATCCTCTTAAGGTGTATTTTTAAATTCAGACTTTGCAGTTTCCATTTCTGGAAGTTTGATTTGGATTTTATTATCTCCCATGTCTCTCTTTAATTTTTTTAATATATGGCATTAATTGTAATAACTGTTTTAATGTCCCCTGCTAATTCTAACAGTTATACGAGCTCTGAGTCAGTTTCAGTTGATTATTTTCATTACTGGTCATCCCTTCCTGCCTGGTATACCATACATGGCATCCTTGGCTCGATGCCAGACATTAAGTTTTACCTGTGGTTGCTAGATAATTTTGTATTCCTGTAAATCCTGAGTTTTGTTCAGGTATATAGTTAAGTTACTTGGAAACAATTTGATACCTTCAAGTCTTGCTTTTGTGACTATGCAGATCCAAAGCAAGAGATTATTCGTCACCACTGAGGAAGGACTATCCTGAGTACTCTACTCCATGCCCTGTGAATTATAAGATTTTCCAGTCAGGCTCCTGGGAACAGGCACTGTTTCTGACCCTGTGTGGTTACCATGAACTGTTCCCTTTAATTCCTCATAGAGGATTCTTTCCCCCACTCAGGTATAGTTTCTTCCCTCTGCTAACTACTCCCAGAGGGATTCTCTGGGGTTCTCTCTCTGTGTAGCTCGCTGTTCTCTGCTACTCTCCTGTAAACACCAGCTATTTTCATTTCCTTGGACTCACAATTCCGATCTCCTCAGGGAACCTGCTGCACTCAGCCTCATGTCCCCTTCCCTGTGCTGTGGGGAAGCTCTACCAAGGCAGCAAGCTGCGGCAAAGCCAGGGCTGCTGGTTTGTTTCCCATCTCTCAGAGACCACATTCCTTCACTGCCTCCTCTCCAGTGTTTTGAAAACCATTGTTTCCTATATATTTCATCTGTCTGCTTTGGGTAGAAGGGTAAATTCTGGGCCTTGTTACTTCATCTTGGAGGAAGAGTTGGTTCTTCCATTTTGAGATACATTGTCAAACAATTTGCTGAACACCATGTATTTTCATGGAATCACTTAATCCTCTATTATTAAACCAATCCAAAAAGAACATTAGAGTTAGTCCAGCAAGAACTTGTTCTGAGGAAGCCTTTCTGGCTCTTCTTGATCACTAATTTTTCTCCAAAGTCTTCCTATCTTCATATCAAAGTCTTATGACTTTCTAGAACTTTGTGAAAATGGACATTAAATCCATCTACTTTTATTTTTCTCAATCCAACTTTTCCCTTCTTTAAAATTAGCTACCTATTCTGTTTTTTCTCTGCATCATTCCTGAAAGACTATTAATTACAAAATTACATGTATAGTAATATCTTGATATAAAATTTCTTAGCATCCTGGCAATCATTTAAAATAACAAGTTGGGACACCTGGGTGGCTCAGTTGGTTAAGCAGCTGCCTTCGGCTCAGGTCATGATCCCAGCGTCCTGGGATCGAGTCCCACATCGGGCTCCTTGTTCTGTGGGGAGCCTGCTTCTCCCTCTGCCTCTGCCTGCCACTCTGTCTGCCTGTGCTCGCTCGCTCTCTCTCTTTCTGACAAATAAATAAATAAATAAATAAATCTATCTTTAAAATAACAAGTTACTTTTCTTCCTTTGGGACTCTAGTTTTCTCTCAGCCATACTTGTATTCCTTTAGTTTCCTTTAGTTCCATTTAGTTTTCTTTAGTTTCCTTTCACCCCAGGTATAAGTTATAGGGGTTGGAGGAAGGGGGGTGGGATGGGAGTTAAAGTGTTGATGCTTTGCATTTTATCTTATGATTCCCTTTTGAGGAATGCCATTGCTTCTCTGATTTTTCATTGTGGTTAAAAAAAAACACATAATATAAAATTTATCCCCTTAATCTTGCCATTTGTGACAACACAGATGGACCTACAGGTTATTATGCTAAGTGAAATAAATCAGAGAAACACAAATACCATATGATTTCACTCATATATGGAGTCTAAAAAATAAATGAATAAACAAAAAGCAGAATCAGACCCATAAATACAGAGAACAAACATGGTTGCCAGGAGTGGGGGATGGGCAAAATGGGTGAAGGGGAGAGGGAGACATAGGCTTCCAGTTATGAAATAAGTAAGTCACATGGATAAAAGGTACAGAACAGGAAATATGGCCAATGATACTGTAATAGCACTGTGGTGACAGACGGTGACAGATGGTGGCTATACTTGTGGTGAGCGTAACACAGACCGAGTTATTGTATCAGTATGCTCTCTACACCTGAAACTAACAATAACACTGTGTGTCAACTATAGTTTAAAACAGAAACAAAGAAATTTACCATCTTATTTTTAAGTTCGGTAGAGCTATGTATGTTCACACAATTGTGAAACAGATTCCTGAACTCTTTAATCTTGCAAAACTGAAATTCTACACCCTTTCAAGCAACAATTCCCCTTTTCCCTTCCCCCAGTGCCTGATAAACCATCTTCTACTTTCTGTTCCTATCAGTTTGGTTAGAGGTACTTTATACGAGTGGAATCATAACAATCTTTTTGTGACTGGCTCATTTAACTGAACATAATGTTCTCAATGTTCATCCATACTGTTGCTTCCCTGATTTTGATTCTAGAAGCCTATCTCCCATTACTTCTAATGTATATTCTTTAGTAAGTCCAGTTTCTTTACTGTCTTTTTGAAGAACAGTAGCATTTGTTTTCTCAAGCTGGATCTCTTTTCATGAAATGACTTTCTGCTTTACCTCACCTATTAGCATGTAGCATTATCTCAAACTTTGTTCATGACTACTCCAGCCCACGCCAAAGTTCCCTTCTTTGAATCTCTAAAACATTTATATTCTATTTAGCACTTGACTATACAGTTTGTACTTTTACTGAATTTGACCAGGGCCAGAAATAAGAGATTTCTCAACTAGACTACAAGCTCCTCATACAGCGTTATGTTTCATACACTTTAATTTCCAAATAGCACAATTCTGAAAAGAGAGCAGTTACTTAATAAATACTTATGGATTTAACTTAGTTTGCAAATCAGCTGTCAGGGGTAAGGGTGCAGAGAACAGCACAGAGCAGGAGATTTAATGCTACTTTTCCAGCTGGAAAAATAGTCATTTTCTCATGGTAGGAGGTTAACTTTAGGATCTAGTTACAGACAAGATAAAAGATGAAAGATAAATGGAAGGGAATAGTGGCTTGGTTTTTCCAATCTTTCCTCCCGAACTGTTTTTTCCTTGGCTAAGAATCCTCACTCCAAAAATCTCATTGATTCCTCCCTCTCTCCCAAATATATTACTTGGACACTTTTGATTACAAATTTAGAAGTCATGCTACTCTTGATGCTTTACTGACAAAACTATTATCAGAACTGTCTTTGAACCTACTTCAAAACCTTCTTCACTAGGGGATTAGCTTTAATAGTCTGAGAGCTGGCTAACTGTGCTTTCATTTGCTTATGCTGAGAATAACTTGACAGGCAGGGGCAGATAATAGGGGCTATAAAAAGGAGAACCAGAACTACTGGAGGGCAGGAAAGCAACATCAGTAACAATATCTGTCCTAGGCAACAATTTACTAGCTTTCCCTCTTCCCCTGCCCTAGTATTTTACTATAAAACCTTCACACCTCAGAAACTTCAAAAGAATTTTAGGGTGAAACCCATACATGCTTACCTCCTAGATGCTACAATTAGCATTTCGGTATAGTTCTTGATTACAGGTCTATTACCCTTTCCTATTTACTTTTCTTGTATTACTATTACCTTTTCCTATATTACTAGTTTTCTTTATCATACTAAAATATTCCATCTAGAAAGAACAGCTAATTAGCAAACCTAGCTAAGTATCAAGAAAAACTTGGTCAATAAAATTGTTTGCAAAGGGAAAACTGGAAGTCTCACCAGAACTTTTATAACAACTTTAGGCAACAATATTTACTTAAGTTTTGAGAGGAAGACTGTTGCTACAAATTTTGGCTCCTATGGTTTCATCTATGCCATCTCTACTTTAAGAAGAAGATCAGAAACATTTAGAATTTTATTTAAAAATAGCAAATTATTTGGCAGTAACTATTTGATAATAGCCAATGAGGTACCATTACTTTTAAGGGAAGAATTAAAAACTTCCTAGAAAGAAAAAATTAAGAGCAAAATACTTACAGGTAGTCAAATGGTAAACAAACATAATTCCTTTTTTCCCCCCGATTCCTTTCAAAAGCACAGGGCACATGCCATCAAAAAGAGAATAACAGATACACAAAACACGGTATACCCTTACAACAGGATACTACTTACCAACAGAAAAAAGTGAACTACTGATACATGCAACAACACTGACTAATCTAAAAAACATTATGCACAAAAGTAAGTACACACTGCATGATTGCAATTACATGAGATTCTAGGCAGGCAACCTACAGTGACCAAAAGCAGCTACGTATTTGGAGGTGGGGCAGAAATCACTCACTGCAAGACTAGGAACTGAAGTGTTCCAGAATAACTGGGATGCTAGTTACCCAGGCATATATATCTGCCCAAAGACAATAAACTGCACATTTAAAGTACTTCATTAAAGTGGATTAAAAAAAAAAAAAAGACTAAAAGGAAAGGATGGAAAAGGAAATTAACCCCATTATGTGTTATTGCTATATGAATACAATCTGGATTGTAGCTCCCTCTACTGCAGCAAAAAAAAAAAAAACATGGCAAGGATATTTCAAAGTAACAGGCTTGAAACTAAAAAAAAAAATGCTTTTATTAAAGAGTGCCAGTGAAATTCACTCTGTGTATGTGGGCGTACCTACCATTTAATATTTGGATTGCACTGTGACACTGTGGTGAGTCCTAAGAGGAATTAAAAACCATGCGGACCATGGTTTTGGTCCTCCAGTGGACCAGCAGTTGAGGAGACTGGACAACATAACGCAGCTAACAGCAATGATCTGCCCACCTGACTGCATGGGGTACTGGCTATCCCTTGTCAGCATAGGTGATTCCTTGACCCCTAGGTTCTGCCATAAATGGTGCACTGACTCACAGGGGTCAGCAGTTCCTCAAAGACGAGCAGCATAACTTTTTACAAATGCAGACTCTTAGACCCCACTCAAGATGTACTAATCAGAATCTCGGGTGATGGAGCCCAGCCATCTTGTGCTTTACCAACATTTCCAGGTGATTCTGATACAAGCTCAAGCTTAAGAACCACTGCCCTAGGTTTACCAACTTTATCTATCTTCCAACACCAGCTAGTTGGCACTATTTCTGCTTTTCTCCTTCATGTGGGCATTTGAACCTCTGATTCTACTGAAAACAAATCCACTGTCCTGACTCCCCCACTCTTCACAGCTTGCCTTGGGCGTTTTCTTCTTGCTTCATAAATTTCCTCACCTATTCACTGATAGCAATCTTCTAGCACAAACTTAATTTTGAGTTTAAGCCCGTAGCCTCAACCCCCAAAAATAGGTCTATTATTCTCTTCGCCCTCCTGCTCCCATTTTTGCAAGATCTTATAAAACAATTTTTTCAGCTGTCTCTCTTGGAATCAAATAATTCAATCCTTTATTCAACAAATACTTAATTCTGAAACAAGTGTATGTGTTCCCTCCATAGATACTGGAGATACAACAATAACCAAAATATACAAAACACACTGCCCTCATGAAATTTATGTAAGTTGGGGAACGCCTATGGAAATTATATAGTATGTTAGAAGTTGGGTGCTATGGAGAAAAGTTAAAGGGGAAATGAGAGGGGGGAAAAGGGAGCAATCTGAAATTTTATATAAGATAAGCAGGGAATGCTTTAAAAAATACAGTTAGAAGGGCACCTGGCTGACTCTGTTGGAAAAGCATGTGACTCTTGATCTCGGGGTCATGAGTTCGAGCTCCACAATGGGTGTAGAGATTACTTAAATAAAAACTTAAAAAAAATACAATTAGGGGCACCTGGGTGGCTCACTGGGTTAAGCCTCTGTCTTCGGCTCAGGTCATGATCTCAGAGTTCTGGGATCGAGCCCCGCTTTGGGCTCTCTGCTCAGCAGGGAGCCTGCTCCCCTGCCCCTGCCTGCCTCTCTGACTGCTTGTGATCTCGGTCTGCCAAATAAATAAATAAAATCTTTAAAAAAATACAATTAGAAGTGACAAAATATGATTAAAAACTACTTAAGAGCTGAAATTGCAAAAGTCCTAGAAGAAAACAAAGACAAAGAGCTCCTTGACATGTGTCTCAGCAATGATTTTGGGGTATGACGACACCAAAAGCACACACAACAAAGGCAAAAATAAATACATGGAACTACATCAAACTAAAAGGCTTCTGCATAACAGAACAAACAATAAAACAATAAAAACAATAAAAAATGGAAGACAACCTACAGAGAAATATCTGCAAGTCATATATACAAGGGGTTAACATAGAAAATATTCAGTAACTCATACAACTCAGTAACAAAAATGAGACAGTTCAATTAAAAAGTAGGCAGAGGAACTAAATAGACATTAAAAAAAAAAGACACACAGGCACATGCAGATGTTCAACATCACTAATTATCAGGGAAATGCAAACCAAAACCACAATGGTATCAACTCATACCTGTTAAAATGGCTTCATCAAAGAGAAAAGAGAACCATGGCAGAGATGCAGAGAACAGGGTAACACTGTGCACTGTTGGAGGGAATGCGAACTGGTATAGCCACTATGGAAAATTGTATGGAGGGTCCTCAAAAATTTAAAAATAGAACTGCCACATGATCCCGCAATCCTGCTTCTGGGTATATATCCACAGTTAATGACAGCGGGATCTTAAGAGATACATGCATCCCCATGTTTACGGCAACATTAACTAAGCTACACAATAGCCGAGATATGGAAGCAACCTAAGTGTCCACCAACAGATGAATGGATAAAGAAGATACGGTGTGTACAAACGCACATGCATGCACACACACACACACACACACACACACACACACACACACCACACACACACAGAGAATACTACTTGGCCATGAGAAAGAAGGAAATCCTGCCATTTCCAGCATGGATAGACCTTGACGGCATTATGCTGAGTGAGATCAGTCAGAAAAGAAAAGACAAAGACTATATGATATATGGTATCCATATGTGAAATGCTCAAAGGCCATACTCGTGTAGAAACAGAGAGCAGAATGGGGATTACATGTGCCGGGGGACTGCATAGATGTTAGTCACAGGGGATCAAGTTTGAAGGTAAGTTCTGGGGATCTAATGTACAGCATTGTGATTGCAGTTAACAATGCTGTATTATATACCTGAAAGCTGCTAAGAAAGCTCCTACACGCTCTCACAACAAGGAAGATGTCAGCTGACATTGCAGGTGGTAATCACACTGCAATACATAAATGTATTAAATAATCACCCTGAACACCTTACACTTACACAACATCTTACGTCAATTAGATCGCAATAAAGCTGAAAAACAAACTACTACTTAAGAGCGTCAACATACAGAGGCAAACAGCCAACTTTTTCCTTACGTAACACTTATTTATTGAGTGCCTCATACACTGTGTGCTGGGTGCTAGGGAGGTGAGAGTAGTTAAAAGCAAAAGTTCCTGCAGTTATATGCTTACATTCTACTTAATGGGAGAGACAGATAAAAAAATAAACATATGTATCAGGTGGTAACAGTGCTGAAAAAAAACAGAGCAGGGTAAGTGGAGAGCATAATGGAAAGTACAGATGATATATACACAAAGGGCCTATTTTTATGGGCAGGCACTCAAAAAAACTTCTAAGTTCCTTGACGTCAGCTTTGTTCTCTCCTATATTCAAGGATGCATCCCCAGCACATAAAATAGCAAAGGCACATATGAGGCACTTTAGTATCTGTTAGATGAATTACTTCATAGTACATTGTATCATTTGTATATTCTGATCACCATTTACTTAGTAATAAGGGCAAAGAGCTCAGACACACCTAGAGCAAAGAGGTGGAATTAAGGATCCCAGGAAATGACAGCTTGAAAGAGTGAGAAATGCTGAAACTTGTATCCCCATTAATTTCCTAAGAACCTGTTTGATTTATGTGTTCTTAACCTATAGAAAAAAATTTAAGTGACTTATTCCCTTGTCTGAATTTATTATGAATCATTTAAAAATTCAAAATAATTTAAGATTGATTTTTAAAAAGCCTGCTCAAAGCTTACTTCACCTATCAAGTACTATCTAAATGTTTTGTTACTTCTCAGAATATTCTCTTGATTCTAACGTTTCTGATCAGCTAATTTTCTAAAACATTTTCCTCCCTGAACTTCCAAAGCTATCTATGAGAAATTTTGTGAAGTTAGCACTCTAAAATGATCATAACTCAAATGCACATGCCCCTTGACCCAGCCATCTTTCTGCTAGGAATCTAGCCAATATTTACATTCATACAAACAGCAGAATTATATGTAAAAGGGTGTTCATTTAAATGTTTTTAACAGCAAAAAACTAGAATAGAACCAACTTCTATATCTAACAATAAATTACTGATTAAACAAATGACAATCCTCATTGGATTTATGTGTCCATATGGAAACCTTCTCTAAGTAAAGAGTAAGAAGAAAATAGCAAGTCTCAGAACAGTAAGTATACTATGCCTCAGTAGGGGGAAAAAGGCTATTAAAAAGATATACATTATAAATATAAATTTTTATATGTTTGGTTATATCTGGAAAACTCCTAAAAGGGATACAACAAGAACAGCTTAATAATAATTATCTCTGGGAAGTGAAACTGGATGTGGAAATACAGAGAAACTTTCCTTTTTCATTTTTATGTTCCACATTAATATTTAATTCACCATGCCATATCCACATATTATTTTTATAATTAAAAAATAAACTATATTAAAAACAACAGTAGTCTTGATTTTTGAGAAGCGGCACAATACAGAGGAGACAGATGTTTACACAACCAATTATAATATGGCAAGAATTAGCCGTTAATTCTGTACGGTTCAACAAACATTTGTTGAGTGTATACTCAACCCAAACATGAAATCAAGCCCCGAAGGTGTTAATGTTTCCTGTAGACTATCGGAGCCAGGGAAGTATTGTGAGTATACCTAAGGATGAACTAATTCTGCCTTAGTGTTGGATAGGCCTCAAAGACAGGGCTTTTGAACAAGGCCTTGAGAAATAATAGGATTTTGTTAGGGATTTAAAAAAAAAAAAAAAAAAGGAATGAGCACTGCGCACAGAAGGGACAACAAGAGTAAGGACACGGAAGTGAAGAGGCCTAACAGGTGGGCACAGATCACACGCCTGGGGAAAGCAGTCTAACAGGAAATGTGGCCGAGAAGGTACATGCGGCACTTAATTATTCAGTACAGAAGCAAAGGTCAACAATGTGGAAGCAAGGAGCACCTTTTTCATCAGTCTTCCTCATCTGAGGGAGTACACCTGCAGGACAGTTCTACAACAGAAGTAGGACTCCTGGAGCAAAATTTATGTGAACTTAGTATTTCAATAGGTTCTTCCCCAAATATTCTATCACTCACATCAAACAACACACACTCCCACCTCCTGGGTAAATGACTAGATCTTTACATCCTTACCAACACCAGAACACAAATTTTTAAAATCTGAAGTGGACAGTAAAACACGGCATCTGATTATTAAGTTTACATCATTTCTCTGAGTGGGTCAAACATTTATTTTTCAACTGTTCATGCTATTTTCCATCTATATTTTTAGTGAAATGCCTTTACTTATTTTAACTTAGTATTTTTCCCTTAATTTCAGATTTTAAGTTTACCCATTGACTATCAAATGTTTTGCAAGTATATTTTCCCAGTGTGCCATTTTTTACTTTACTGATTTTTTTTTCCCCCTTGTAGATGTTTTCCACTTCAAGTGGCTAAAATATTTTATCTTTTCTTCTATGGTTTCTGGGTTTTGTGCCATGCCATCTTCACTCCCAGAGTTGGGAAAAAAAAATTCCATTTTTTTTTTTTAATGATTTTATTTCACTTTTTATATTTAAAGCATGATCTATATTAAGATCAGTTTTGTTATTTACCAGGGATCCAGCTGAATTCCCAGGACTCTTTCCTAATGAACAGTTTTCCTAACATCACCTATTAACTAATCTGACTTTCCTTCAATGATCTGCACTGCTTTTCTTCAAAGATGAAATTCCCACATATAAGGGGGCCTATTTCTGAACTCTGTTCTGTTCTACTGTTCCATTTATTCTTGTACCACTACTCGTAGTTAGTATAGCTTTAAAACAGTTTTTCAATGGTCTTTTATATACAGATATTGCATACTATAGGATATAAAGTAGGTTTTAATTTCTTTCACTGTCTGGATTGAGGGCTTGGCCAAACACAGCTAAGCTGGAGCTACAACTGTCAGAACCACCTTCTCTGTGTGGTTCTAAGTTAGGGCTGGCTACAGCGGCTCATGCACGCACGTGATGTGCAGGTTGCAGTAAGAGCGGCCTGCACTCTGCGTTCCGGGGAGTGCAGCACAGCCGTGTGCTGATAACACTGTGCATATGCTGGGGATGGCCTGGCTCACCTTGGAGGGTGGGGCGGTGGCCCCACCTGCAGCACCTGCAGCTCCTATTGGAGCTCCTCAGCAATTTTTCCGATTCCTAAGCCAGGCATGGATAGCCCTCTGGCAAAAGGTGCCAGCTTCTTCTGCAAATTAGCTGCTTATCAAAGCTGGAGGCCATGAGACACAGATATGGGATCTTTTGTCCTTGCAAGTTCCAGTTTGTCCTTGTTCTCCTTTGCTTCACATCTAGCTTTTTTCCCTGGCTGCCAGCCCTCCTGTCCTCCAGCGACTTTCCACCTGCTATGCTGTATTTTGTGCCGGGTATAATTCTAAATGCTTCGCTATCTTCACCTCCATAACAACTCTTTCAGGTGACACTATTACTAATTCTCTTTTTACATAAGATAAAACTGAGGCAGAAAATTCAGTAACTTGTCCAAAGTCACACAGCTACTAAGGGGAAAAGCTGGGATGAAACAGATAAATATGTACTGGTTGAGAATACGTGGTTAGATGTTTGTATCATATAATTAACTGGGTATATATAGAGAAGACATATTTATTAAATGCCTGAGTGACACAAAGCTAGAATAGCTAAAACATTAAATGAAAAACTCAAGAGTTCAAAATTTCAACAAATTAGAGTATGTTAAACCTAACAAAATAAAGTTAATAAGGATAAAAATAAAATAAAATAAATTTCAGAAAAATTAACCATTCCAAATATAAGACAGAAAACAATTATCTTAGTTCATGCATTCCCTCTCTCCAACCCCGCCCCCAAAAAACCTACCACAAAATTTCAAACTACACAGACAGGGTTAGCAGAAAATAGAAAACAGTATTATCTTGCACTAATGGGAGTATAATGGCCACAGCTGGGACTGGTAACCCACCCCGGTTTAACCACATTTTAAATACAGTGTTCAGTCTAGAAAACCAAGCACTCATCTCCAGAGAAGGGAAGGAGAACGCTGTCATAGAAAGAACAGGACACAAACTTACAATGTTTAGCCTGGCAAATACAAGTATTTTTAGTGAACATTTATGCGGAAGATTGTATATTTCCAAAGGGCAAAACATGGATCACTGAATGGAACTCAGTGAAGCAGATTTTAACTGAAAATAAGAGAGATTTTTTTCTAATAAAAAAAGCTTTTGAACAGTGGCATGGGTTGGCCTTTTGAGGCAGCAAGCTGCCCATCAACTGACAAGACTGAGAAAAGACTTTATGACAAAATACTCTGTGTGTTGTAAAGAGACTTAGCATTGGGAATGTGTGTGGGAGGAAGAAATGGATTGTGGTGGTTTTTGTTGGACTGAATGACCTCTAGATTTTCTTGTAGCTCAAAAAACTTTCCTTTTGATTCTAGATACAAAAACAGCCACTAATTCTGATGCAGGAAAACTGATGCAGGCTGCAGTTTAATTTATTTAAAAGACTTTTTCTGATTACAAAAATAAAAACAGAATGTTTCTGGTATTAAAATACACATGGAGTTATTTATGTACACATTTTTTTATACCTATGCATATGTGCACATAATAGCCTACTTAATATCAATAGCCTTAATGGCCTACTTAATATTCTATTATGAGGAGTTCATAACTGGCTCCCTAATATCCATGTGGACGTGCCATAATTTATTTAACTGTCCAACTACTACTGAACATGTAATAACTAATTTTAGAACAGTAATAAACACCCCTGTACATAAATTTTTTTCCATAGCTTTGACCAAGATCCTTGACATATTATACAGTTTTCCAGAATTTCGCTATTATATTCAAAGTTTGAATTTAAGAGATAGGAAGGAGGGGGAGTGCACAAGCCAGAGTCACAGAAAGGCACACAAAACATTGTTTCTGCCCCAGATATTGTGCCAGTGGAAGCAGACAAACTGTGGTAGTAAACTTGGTCTTTATGGTATTTCTCTTTCAATAACAAACTTATTAAGAGGACTAGGATTCCACCTAACCTGTGATTTCTCATAACCATTTAATGTCAATACATCCGAACTCAGAAAAACAGAAATGTATCTTCAACATGTATACTTTTCTCAATTTCTGAGACCTTCCAATACAGATGCATCTCACCAAGATTCGGTGAGAGCTGAGTTAGGCCTAGGTTAATGGATGTAGATACTGAGGTACAGATACGTCTCTTGGATTCTTGTAGAATAAGGGACTTTGGATCAGCTCCTATTATACCAAAAACCAATGAGAAGAAAATTCTTGGAGAAAACAAGCCCATTATCAAAGAATATATTTCTCTTCTTACAACCAGACAAATGCAGCAGTGGTATTATTTACCTATTTTTGTAAAACAATCCAGACTCCAAATAAAAGGCTTCAAGTTAAGCAATTTCCCCTTAGCTGAAAGCTATTCACGGCTTTTCCTTTCTTACACAATTCCTCCCCTCACCTAAAAAGCAGACTGCCTTGTATTTATTACTAATAATACACCAAAATCTTCAATTGTCTAAATCTACTTTTAAAATATTCAGATAGAAACATCCTATAAATTTTAATCTGGAGAAAATCCCTCTGGAGCCTTCTGTCACATTCAGTCTAGACCAATAACCCTCTTGATCTTCCTTTCACTTGTTCCCTACATCCCATGTCTTCTGTTTTGGTTTATACTCAGTTTTGATAGCATATATCCTCCAAGGCATTAACTTAGATAGTAGACCTTAGAGCTTTGCATGACTTAAAACTTGGTATTCTAAATTGGAATTAACCTTCTCTCATAATTTTGAATGAACCGATCCACCGCTTCTAGCTTTCACGACTGTTCTTGAGAAGTCTGAAGCCATCCTGATGTCAGATCATTTTCCCAAGACTTAATCTCCCTCTCTTTAGAAGCCAATAGATCTTTCCTTTACCCCAAGGGGTTTGAATACAGCGCTGTGTCTTGGTGTGAGTCTGTTTATACCCACTGTGCTGGAATCTTGATGGTTGCTTTCAAACTGGAAACTCATGTCCTTCACTTCTGGGATATTTTCTCAAATTACCTTGTTGTAGTCATATTTTGTTTTTTAAATAAACTTTAAAAACTCTAAGTATATATAATAAACATCAGGCTTGATGATATTTCTAAGTCAATGTGCACATTAATATTTAAAAGCCAGGCCCCTAATGTGGATTAGAAACCGTAGGCATGTTGGCATTTACTGGTGGCTGCACCACTGGGGAACAGAGGAGGATGTGGCCATTTTTCTGTCGGAATCTCATGTAGCATAGCTCTAGTTTTTCTTCCTGTAGGCTAATTCATTTCCTAGAAAGGAACCCTCCAATCTCCTGTTTTCAGCTGTGCGTGACATCACTAAGTCCACAGCCTCTATGATTCAACCTCTTCAGACAAGAAATCTCTAGTTTCATTCACGGTAGAGATGAAGCAGGGGTGAACCTGGGGTCTAGCTACTCCTTACATAAATTTACTTAAAAATTCTACAGTTGTCAACCCTACCACACACCCTATAGTCTCTGGTCTTTCCAAGGTTCTGAAGCACTCACCAGTTTGTTTTCATTAACATCTCCCCATGCAGGTACTTTAGCTTCTTGTTTTCCATCTTCTAAAAGCAGACATCTATTGTCTGCTGTTGATTTCTTTCTCGTTTATTTTGTGCTTGTTCTTTACACCTTCTTAGCCCTCTATAATCATTCTAATGGCTTTCAAGAGAGAGTGGAGGATAAATGCACTCTACCAGGCTAACCTGGAACACCTCCTTTGTTACATGGAGGCATCTTCAAAGGATCAGATATCTGCTTTCTTTTCTCTACATCCTTAAAAATCTTCCTGAACTTGTATTTTTAGCTCCAGACCTGTATTTTCAAATGTCTCCTGGGAACACACGTCAAAAGTAGCCCATTATCTTTTCTGGAAATCTATTTATTCTTGCAGCTTGGTGTCATAACCCTTACAGTTACCCACACTGAAAACTTTAATGTTATCTCCTACTCTTCCTTCTTTCCAAATCTCTGTATCTCATAAGATACTAGCAACCGTCAGTTACACTAAAGAGTGCTTATATCTCATCCTTAATATTTCATTGTCTGCCTTATAGCTACTCCCCAAATATGAACTCATCCTACTGTATTCATCTTGCTTTCAGGTCTGGTTTAAATACCACCACTTTCAGGAAGTCTTTCTTTATGCTTTCTAGGTTAAGTAAACTCTTCCTCCTCCAGAAAACTTGGCTCACTTTATTAACATTTCTCTTATGCACTTACTATTTTTAACATTTTTTTTTTACAAATCTGCACGTGTTTTATTTCCTCTAATAGAACGTAAGAGTTTTAAGGAAAGAGGCTTTGAAGGAATCTATCTCTGACCTTACTGATTACACAGTTTTTATTGTGCCATCAGTATATATGCTATAGGAATAAACAAATTGGCAACTACTAAGGGAAGCAAGGAAAGAGGACACAGCATCTTATCTTCTGGGGGAAAATGTTTACCTACAGCTATAGTCCATCTAGATATAGTATATCATCCCAGGTTAAATGGCCCTCAACTAGGTCAAGACCACAGGCTTTTACACTTAACTTTGCCACTGCCAAGCTAATCAGCTGCCATCTCTGGTAGCTAAAACTAATGGATTATTGCCCTGTAATGAATTAACAATAAATTTGAACCACTAGATAGAATAGCAATCTTCAGGTAACAGTTACTCAGCTTCTGACAAAATCCTGTTTAGTTAGCATTTGAGAAAAATCTAGGAAATCATACTAGTCTTCATTGCTCTATAGAGTTTTAAGCTCTATCTTAATAGTAAGAAAACATAAACCTATATTAGTCTTCACAGAAATGTCTTCATTCAAATGCCACAAGTTTTTATAAAGAATAAGTCACATTAAGAGTCTGACATCCTCTATAACATCAATGTTTGAAGACATTTGGCATTTTGTACTAGGTTGAACCAAGTAAAATTCCCAATATTCAACTCTTTTTGACCTATAATAAGGGCATTTTTGTGTGCTTCATCTAGTAGTTCAGTCTTTAATAATGAGCTATCAAATTAAGTCATCTTATAATTTAGCAGTTAAAAAAAAAATTCGGTCTCATTTGTTACAGTAATACATTCTCCCAACTCACAAAGATGAGAATGACACTGAACAAAATGCTTTCTTTTTGCTTTAACTACCAAGAAGCTTGGTGCTGAATGTAGTACTCAACTGTGATAATTTCTTCAGTCTAGAAGTTATAATTACCTGTAGGATTGATCTTGTTTGATTTTTTTCATTTTTATTGATCCAAACATATATATGTGTTTTTCTGGGAGTATTATAGTTAGTATTGTAGTTAGTATTGGTGTGTGTGTGTGTGTGTGTGTGTGTGTGTGTGTGTGTGTGTCTATATATATATTTATTTATAAATAAACAAACAAACTGGTTACCTAGAGTGCTGTGTTCAAATGGATTCTTTCTGAACTTGGCAGTGAAAGTACCAAGGTGGTCAACTGGTGATCTGGAGATATTCCATACACGTACTGGAAAGGGAAAGGCAGCATGGCACAAATTTGCAGCCCTATCCCATGTACTAAAGTACTCAAGGTCTATACTGATGAGGAATCAGAATTATGAAAGCCAATCTGTAACAGGTGAGATCTGAATTTAGAAATAAGAGAAGGGAATTGATAGAAATCGTAAAGATATTCCTACCAGAGCCAATGAAATATGAAATAGGCAATGAAATGCAAAGGAATATATATATTCCATAGGTATATTCATATATATTTGACTATAGCTTGATTTAAGGATAGAATCTATAGTTAAAAGAAATGAGAAATGAAGCTAGAGATGAGCTTTTTGAGCTGTGGCTTTTTGAGCAGAAGAGTGATGTGAAGAAAATGGTATACGAATGTTGAAAATCAAGTAATTTCTTTTTAAGACTAGAAGAAGCCTCAAAATCAGCATTTGACCACTACTACAGTAATAGTTCATTGAGTAAGATGCTAGTAACACTGGGTGAAAGACTACTGGAAAAAGGATATTTACCCAGTCAGGGAGTTACCAACCACTCCACAGATCACTTATCACTCACAAAAACAAGAAAGATTTTTTTTTTTTTTTTTTAAGATTTTATTTATTTGTTTGACAGAGAGAGAGATCACAAGTAGGCTAGTGAGGCAGGCGGGGGAGGGGGGGAAGCAGGATCCCTGCTGAGCAGAGAGCCCAATGTGGGGCTCGATCCCAGGACCCTGAGATCATGACCTGAGCCGAAGGCAGAGGCTTTAACCCACTGAGCCACCCAGGTACCCCAACAAGTAAGATTCTTTACGTTAATCGAATCTAACCTATGATCAAACTTGGAGTCACCAGTAATGGGTTAACCTGTTATCACGTGCCTCTTTAGAGGATGCAATGAGGACACATCATCTATACAATATCATGCCCAAAACATTTAACATAAATCCGATCACGAAGAAACAAAGCACAAATATCTAAACTAAAGGACATTCTCCAGAGCAACTAGCCTGAACACTTATGTCAATGTCACAGAAGACAGAAGCAAAACGGAACACTGCTCTAGGTTAAAGAAAACCAGAGAGACATGACAACCAAATGCAACAAATGATCCTTATTGGATCTGAGATTGAAGTTAAAAATAAACAGTTGTAAATACATTTTTTTGAACAAATGGAATGACAATTTATGAAGCATTCGGGAATAGGCAGACAGGAAATTTATGAAATTTAAGAGAGGGTATCAAAAGATATTTACTTTGCAGGTCCTTAGGGAAGCGGACACATTTCAAGTCTCCACCTTCTTCCAGGTCAGTTTATAGAGCTCTGCCTGGAGTTCTGAATAAACTCAAGTAATAGCTGTCTTCCCCCCTCCACCCTTCCTTTTATGTATATCTTTAGAGGAAACCTCACAGGGAGGATGCATGACTATGATCATATATCCTCTAGGACCTTTAAAACTCCATGATTATTCTGAACTGATTTCATTAGCCAGAGCAGGGAGTTCAGGTGTGGTCCCAGGACCAGCATCATGAGTATCAGCTGAGAATCCATCAGAAATGCAGATTCTTAGGTTTGGCCTTACACCTACCAAATCAGAAACTCTGTGGATATGGCCCAAGTGATGCATGTTTTCAGGAGTCTTCCAGGGGATTCCAATGCACACCACAGAGCCAAGGACAAAATGAAGGTATAAACTCTTATTTGACAAAATATCCACCTCATAGTGGTCACTCTTCTTGAGATGCAGCTAAAAATTTAAGACCCAATTACATAAAAAGATATTTGTAATAAAACCTAGTGTAACACACCACACAGTCATAATTCATCATGTAGTGATCACAGAGCAAAACCAGCCCACAATAAAAACTTTTTAAAGGTATCTACTTACTTTAATGTCTCAGCAAGAAAGAAACTTTGCTGTACATCATCATGTGTGGGAGTAGAAGAATACACATCCTTCACTCCAGAAAAACCACCACTGACTCGGCAATACTTTTCAATAGCCTGTGAAAGAGATCAGACAAAACAATCAATTCCACAGAATATCAAGTTTTGAAGGACAAATTAAGGAACCGTAGTTAAAAGTTCACAAAGATCTATGTAAGAATTTGACAGGTTAAAGAATAAGATTTATTATCAAATGGAAATATTCTCGCACTGGAAAAATTAACCGAGGTATCCTGTTTCCTGTGGAACTTTTCCCTCTCCAAAACTCTTTCATCTTTTAAAAACATCTTACATTTTTCTCACTTGGGAAAGTCAAGTTTGGACTATTCACACTGAATTAGAGACCTGTATAGCACAATAAATCCTCGTTAATTTTGACAAACCAGGGGAGGTTAGTTTGAATTAAATTTTAAAGACAATTTTTTCACTTCTAAGAATAAACAATCCAAAACATGCTTTGAAAAAAGTTATTACCTAGGAGCTTTCCCTAGTAATAGCAATGAGGTAATACTTACTGCAAGCGTACTGTATGACAGACATTATATTACAATCCCACAAGTTAGGCATTACAGGTGGTACCAACTGGCAGGATGTACTCACCCACATAGCTGTTACAATAATTACAATATTAAAAGCTAACCATTATGAAGTTTTTGCTACGTGCTGGAGGGTCTTGTAAGGGCTTCATATGTATTAACATTAAAATCTCTAACAACACATGAGGTGTCTCAGTAGGCTCTACTTCAGACAGGAAAACTAAGGCAAAGAGTAATAATTTGCTCCACATTATTAACTACTGTGCTCTCTACTGCCCCACTGTGAGCTAAAATTCTTAATTTAGATCTCTTCTTGCATCTCTGAACATGTCTAAATAAAATACATGGAATCAAAGGGCACCCACTCAAACCTGTTTTTAATTCAAAGGAAGCAAATATCCTGCTTATGCAGGTCTATCACTATAAAAATAAGCCATTCACGAGAAGTTGAATCACATGTGGTTCTTTTCTTTCTCTGCTCTACATAACCCTGAGACACTGTCATATGAAGGTACAGTTATTTAATCATTACCGCCATGGCTTCTTTTTCCTAATCTTGTTACCTTTCTTACTCTTCTGGTTTTCCTCTTCTCTAATGAAAAGCTAATTAACACTGAAAGTTTTTATTTAATCAAGCTGTTCATTTTTCTATAGTTCCATTTTTACTATAGCTGGGTTTTAAAAGTCTTCTTACCAAAGAGTTTGGTACTTTATCTAAATATATTTTTTAAACACTTATTTAAGAGAAAGAGAGAAAAAAAGAGAGGGGAGAGAGTGCATGTGCATGTGCACGTGCAGGGGGAGGGGCAGAGAGAGAAAGAGGAAGAAAGCGTTTTCAAGCAGACTCCCCACTGAACATGGAGACCAACACAGGGCTCAATCCCAGGACCCTGAAATCATGACCTGAGCTGAAATCAAGAGTCAGCTGTTCAACCAACTGAGCCACCCAGGGTTCCCTCTTACCTAAATATTTTAAACATATTTTGAATTCAAGAGTTTTTAAATACCATGTTCTATGTAATGATCATGTGTCTTCACCACCAGAAAACTATCAGAGCAGTTTAAGGATACTGTGAAAGTAGCAGGGAGGCATGACTAAATCTTAAGTCATTTGGAATAATTTCTTGAAGGCAAGTTTTCATGCAAATATACTCAAATTTGGAAGTCTGAAGATGTGAATGTAATAGCTAAAGCTACAGAAGACATAGAGACTGTCTCAGTTTGTCTTCCCTTTACCTTCTTCATATCCAACATGGGTATGTCCAGTGATGGACAAGAAAGCAACTTCTATTTAAAATGTGAATTAAGATATGAATCTTCCTCTTTTATCTCCATCCCTGCCTTTCCTCATCATGGCATCTTCTGAAACTTGAATTTAAAGCGTAATTATTTCAGTTCACATTATTTATACTCTGGTTGTGAAACCTTCTTTTTACATAAACTGGTCTACATTCTGCCCTAAAACATATCTTGCACATTCTTACCAAAGATATTTACTAACATTATTTACCTCCCCTACAATGTCATAATTCTGTCTAGGCTGCAACTTTAAGTTAAACAACTGCAATATGAATATTCATCATAATTACTGTTATTTGTCATAACTAGTATATCTCAAAGAATAAAACACTCCCTCACTCCCAGGAATATGCTATACTTTCATGAGAAGACTAATATTTTTCTTCCTCTCTGGGTAGTGACAGCCATGGGGTTCTCTGAAAGGCTAGGATTTTAAGAAAAAACCACTTGACTTCTTTACTTACTAACCAGTAAAAATGTCTCATAAATAGATAAGTAAATAAACAGTCTTTCAATCTAGAAAAATTTTAACAATTCACTGATTCTTCTTATGATGGTCCACTAAGAAATTACTTGGAACACAAGCTGAAGTGAATAGTGGGTAATCTACCCCAGCTGTGAGTCTGGGCAGTTTTAGGATTTTTTTTTTTTTTTCCTAGAGGTTAAGCCTTAACTGGCAAGTAAAGAAACTGTATAATCATACTGAAACCCATAATGTCTTTTAAGTGATTTTTCATTATTCAAGAAGAATAATGAGTGAACATTAGTAGGAAAATAGTTTTAATCAAGAACTAAACTGGATTCTAAGGTTTACTTCTACCGCTTAAGTAACTTAAATTAAGGGGCCCCTGGGTGACTCAGATGGTTGAGCAAAACATGACTTCAGCTCAGGTCATGATCTCAGGGTCCTGGGATCAAGCCCTACAACAGGGACAGGCTCTGTGCTCAGTGAGGAGTCTACTTAAAATTCTGCGTCTCCCTCTGCCCCTCCCTCAAACAAATAAAATCTTGAAAGAAACAAAGAAAGAAAAGGAAAGGAAAGAAAAAAGAAAAGAAAGAAACTTGCAACTTAAATTGAGTAACAAGAGTTTTTGCATCAGATAAATAAAGCCGCACTACAATTACTGAACATGAGGTAACATGGATGAGGACATGTGGCTCTATGGGCAGGCTTGATTTAATGCTCTTGCACAAAAAATGAAATATTGGCTTATTTACCAGTGCTGCTTCCCAGCCCCACTGCCTATATCTTGGATCGTGAGTGAATCGCCATAGGTACCAATAGGTTTCAATTACTTCTGGACGGAGGATGTAATACTTTTCAGCCTGCCGGACTGCCACAGCCTCTACTGCACCGTCAAACTTGAATGATTCAGGACCCAGCTTTAATGCTGTAACATGACAAAAGAAACAAATGAGCACAATAAACCATTTGTGTTTGTTTGCCAGAGCTTCTTTTTCCCCTGAAAGAATGGGGCATAATGTAAAGTTATGTTCATTTTATTTTTATTGTGGCTGTTTTGCAAAATCAGTGACTTTAAAAGATCCACATTTGGTTTTCTTATACTAGCCTTATAAATATTCTTATTATCCTGACATGAAATATTTCTCATACATAATGCACATCAACATACCGCTAAATCCAACTATACTGACAAGAGTCTAGTAATCCTCTGGCAACAAATGCAAAGCTAGACATAAGCACATTACATATTCTGTTCTGTTCAAAAATAAAATGAGGCAGATAATTGTACTGTGCAGAATTATTTTTTTTAAGTCAGAACAATTTTAAAGTCCTTTTAAATATAACACACATATGTAAGAAAACATTTTAGAGCTCAGATCTTGAATTAGATTAAGGTGTAGATTATATACTTTTCGAGCATCCTACAGTATATAAAAAGCAATGTATTTTCAAACTTAAAGCAGTTTTAAAGATAAACTCTTCTCTCCTATGGCCCCTGTATATATAGTAAGGAAGAGATTCAAACTGTCAATCACCAAGAATTTTATCAGTATTGCCCATTTATCAATTTGAATAAAACAGGGCCATTACACATACATTTCAACACTACATTCTATTTTTTGAATGACATGATTTCCATTCAGGCTGGAATACAGCACTACATTGAAGTCTTTTCAATAACCTCTTTCTAATTACACTGAGCACCTTAACTCTGATCAATGTGAAGTCATCTTCCACTGGGATGTTGGGCTCACACATAATTACCATTCTCAGCTGCCATTTCTCTTTCCTTTTAGGGGTAGTTTCAAGGACTCTCATCTCTTCCAAAAAATGCTAGATATTTTTATATTTTCTCAGAAAAGAAAAGGTAAAACAAGAACTATAATGCTGGTAGACCATAAACAGAACCATGCCACAGTTGCTGGCACGACATGGGTTGCTGTAACAAATTTCAGCACTACAAGGGAGATACTATAAGCTCTAAGTAATCCCATACAAATGTGAAAAGCCAGTCTTTCTCACCAACCATCACCTCCAAGAAAAACCACAAAACCAAAAGCCTTGTACCAATGGTTGATAGTTCTACTGAAAGCAAAATACATGATCCAGAAAAGTTTACCACTAAGTCTAAGAGAACTAAAGCAGAACTCAAGCAAGAGATTTTCAACCTGAGGGTCATGAACTCTGTGACAGGCTCCGGAAGAAGACAGTGTTCTGCCAAGAAGCCTGTGAAACCGTATGCATAACTCTGTGTACACATAAAGCTTTTACCAGCTAGCTCTTCAATGGGATTTGAGGTTAGGATTAACCAACAACTCATCAATATTTTTTGTTAAAGAACATCTATCCTGTTTATTAACAAGGTCAGCATATGCTCAAATATGATTTGGCATTTAATAAATGTTTTTAAAATGACGATAAAAGTTAAACGCCATAAGCAATGAGGTGATGGCAATTCAATAAAGAGGAGAATAGGTCATTTTATCTGAATTTCTCATGTTTTTCCTTTCTCAAAGAATGAATGCTAAGAGGTGATCATATGGAGTTTTCAAATGTTAATCTTAAGACTAATGTTAAATTAGACAATAACTTCTGTAATGATAATATTGCCTGAACTGGAAGTAGAAATTGGCTGCATGATACTAACATTTTAAACTTCTCACTAAAAATTTTCTCTCTCTGGCCATTCACAACTTCACAAAAAAGACATACCAGAAAGAGAACATATCTGCTTTGTGAGAAGTTGGTAAATAAGAATGTACAAGCCTAAATTATGTACCAATTATATCCATTAGGCTGGTCAAATCACTGGCTTTGTGTTTCTGAGGGCATTATTTCTTAGGTGTTCCTTTGTTTAATTATAAAAAATAATTTCCTAATAATCTTGCACTTAATTTCTATTTTCTAGCTTAAATTTCCCATTTACACTTATACTTCACTTCCAGAAGGAAACTAACTAATCCAGCAAGTAAAAATGAGTTGAAACCATAAATAATTTAGTACCTGGGTAAAAAGAACTCTAAGAGGATGCCAAAATCATATAATGTAAGCAAACTTAAGAGACATGCACAAATAAAAAAAAAATCAGAATAAAATATCAAATGTGACAAAGGTCAATAGCAAGACAGTGAAAGATACATTTAAAGGCGGCATAGATTAGTTTGTAAGGCACAGGGCTCTTCCAGATAGGTAGAGTCTGTAGAGATGGGAAAAATAAGCATCTTAGGTCAAGAAAAGAAATCCAACAAAAGATAAAAAAGCATGAGGAATATACTGGGACAGGTGATTGGACTTCAGTTTCAGAAGGCTAACAGTAAAGGAAGAACTTAAACTATTTCCCTATTAACTTCCTTTAAGGAAGAAAAGAGTTATGTCCAAAACTCCATGTCCAATGGATCTCTTGTCCATTGAATATGTTATATGTATGTAAACATTAAAATTTCTTCCAAAATGTAATATATTGCACATGGTCTAGGGAAGACCTTAGCCAACTTCAATAAGAAGTAAATTAAATTAAGTAACAGTCATTATTTTATTCATGTTCAGGAGTTTTGGGGTTTTTTGTTTTTGTTTTAAATCTAGAAACGGGGAGGGGGGACAGTACTCTATTTTGAAAGTCTAAGACCTCATTTGGCACCAATTCTGCCTTATATCTCAGAATAAACTAAAATAATGTATCAATCTAGCTTCCCATGCAGATACAATAGGTCTGAAACTAAGTTACTACTCGGTTTCATGAACAGATTCAGCAATGTTTCCTACAAACCTAGTTAAATTATTTAGCAGAAGACCATGCTCATCAAGGTGGTGAGATATGAGGACTACCAAATTTTGCATTAGTATTAATTCTAATTCCAATAACAAATGAAAGTGAAATTCCAAAGTCTTTATGGTATGAATTCAGCTAGAATCACTGCTAAAAAGTGAATGGATATTTTTAAATAAGCCGGCCAAAAAATTCTAGCACAAGCTATACCAAAACACAGGAGATGTAATTACCAAGTGGGAAGGAAGCAACACTAGGACTGTACCGTTTAATTAAAGGATTTAAGTCGAGATTAAAGATATGTAAAAACAGTGAAAGACTTGAAAATACAGGACACAAATCAAACAGTTATCTTTTGGGGCATACCATGGCAAAGAAGGTCACAAGCTCACTGACTTGCCATGTAAGAGTGACCATGAGAACCAACACACTGAGGAAGACAGGGTAGGTATTATTGTTCCAGTTTTTTGCAGATGGAGCACCTGAGTCTTAGGCAGGTTAAACGAGTTGTCTAAGGCTTGGAGATAATAAATAGTGGAACATGGGGTTTTTCAATCCCAGGCACATTTCCTTTCTACAGTTATCACAGTACTTCATATCAGCATCAGCAATGTCTATGAAATGTGACAGTCAGGGAATCCTCTCCTAACTCTGGTATTCTATAATTCCTCAAAGGCAGGAGATAGGTCTTATTCACACTTTCATCTGTAAGCATCCAGTGTAAGGCTTGGCACATCAGAGGTGTTCACGTTCAATGGAGTGAATAATTAATGATAACAATAGTATATCATATTTTTAATATGTCTGCTCTGTAAAACCCTACAATTTTACATCTTTTATTTCATTTGTGGTCAAAACCTGCATAACAAGTCTCATGATCATAATAAGCATATCAAATATCCATTGTGGTCCTCAGTGTTTTACTGATTTTAGCTGTATTTTAAATATATACTTGATACTCCATATGGCCAACATGTTAATATAATTTAGCTTCTATTTATAATTAGATCACCAACTTTTTAAGTACTACATACAAACACTAAACCACTCCAAAATAACATCCACTTCAATGTCCTTTTGACTTAGTTGTTTTTGTCAAGAAATGGAATCGCTGAGTTACTGAGGGAACTAAAAGGTCAATTTCACCATAAGTTCAATTCCTTATTATACAAATCCTAAAATGGAAATTCAGTTATTTCATAAAAGCAACAACTCAACTTCTGAAATCGCAAACAGAAATTACTAGTTTTTAGTCTTTCTGTGAACTCATTTTCCATTATTTTATATAGAAACGCTTTTTTAAAAGCAGGAAAAAAATCTTGGAAGGTCTACTTTAGTATTTCTCAATCCTTTTTGAAGTTTGTTAAAAAACCTGATTGCCAGGGTGCCTGGGTGGCTCAGTGGGTTAAAGCCTCTGCCTTCAGCTCAGGTCGTGATCTCAGAGTCCTGGGATCGAGCCCCACATCAGGCTTTCTGCTCAGCAGGGAGCCTGTTTCCCCGGCTCTCTCTCTGCCTGCCTCTCTGCCTACTTGTGATCTCTGTCTGTTAAATAAATAAATAAAATCTTTAAAAAAAAAAAAAAAAACCTGATTGCCTTCTCTCTCCATGAAATTTTGATTAACCAACAACTCATCAATATATTTTGTTAGAGAACTTCTATCCTGTTCATCAACAAGGTCAGCATTTGATCAAATATGTTTATCTATCCATGACTGTATATATATCTAGTCTTTATATATTTAAAAAAAAAAAAAAAAAGATTTTTTTTCCCCACCCCCAAAAACAATCTTTTTCACCAATGAGAACGATCTCATTTTCCAGGTAAGGACACTGCAACCCAGAAATACTATATAACATTACATATCTGCCTAAAGCAACAACAGAGGAACCTTTTTGTCTAAGGCACAATCAATCCCAAAATTATTGGTGAATTGACTAAGAGACTACTAAAAGACCCAGATACCAATTATACATTCAATATAACTACTATTATTTTTTGGTCATTCTTATTTTCACAAGAGGATATGCAAGGCAAGTAACCCCAATCAGCCAATTCTGTGTTCTTTTAAGTAACTAGTTTTCCAGAAGCTGAAATGAATGGCTAAAATGGATTCTTACTATATTAAAATAAATAATGTCATTCCACATATCCTCAAATGCCCCACCTGACATCCTTAAAACAATTTCTTAAAAATCTTTATTAATAAAATCAGTAGAATTCAGAATAATTTTTAAAAATGATGAACACATTTCCAGAATTAAAATTAAAATTCTTTAAAAAATGATTTACTGTATTAGAATAACTATTTTAAAGTGAAAAATGCCTATATATTTTCCTTCTAATTCCTGGATATATTTTTAACTTAGAGGTTGTCAGTCTAAGTGGTTAGTGTTATTAATACTCTTACCAGTTCTGTCATATGACTCATGACATGTACGTGCAATTTCTGCCCCTAGCTCTAAATAATGACCAGCTTTATCCATTCTGGAACCATCTGCTCCCAGTGCAAACATTCCCCCAGCAAAACAGGCCAAATGCCCCATCTTCTTTTCCAAGTGCCCGTTTTTCCATTCTCCAATAAAGGTGAGACCTCCTCGGGACTTCTTAATAAGATGTTTCTCTATAGCCTGTAAGAAAGAGCAGAAATTCAAAATTTTAGAAGCAAAGTGTTAGTATTCAAACTTACTACATTCTTCCAGTTATCATAAAACCTTAATAGGTAATAGGATATTCTACAAATCAGTAACTTTCCCTAACTGGAAGAGTTAATTTATAAAAAGTAAGTTTTGGAGAGCAAACAAGTCGCACAGAATCTTGAATACCGCATCACTATTAGGATAAAGACAAGGTGGGAGAGAGAAGACTGACCTAAAGACATAACATGACCTGCATTAAAGGTTTTCTTCTTCTTGTGCTAAATGGAATTCATAAGAATCAGTCAGTTGAGATCACGATGACAAGTTATAACCCAAGAGGTTCTATCAATCTATTTTCTATTTCGTACAATAAAGCTGAAGAGGAAGATACCTAGGTTAATCAGAAAAACATGATTTTGGTATTTAGTAAAAATGGTCTCTCCTTTTCCTCTTAACTACAGCTCTTGTCAAAGCACTCTAAAAAGACACTATTAGGTGAGGCAGCTTGTATGTTATAAAGCTTTCAAAACTAGTTAGAAGTTTAAATGTCACCCCTCAGCCCCTTACTTTGCAAACTCAGGTATCTGTTTTGGGTGCTGTGTCATGTCAATGAGAGGCCATGTGAAAACAGAGTCCATCTTCCTGGAATGCCAACTTTACTCAAAAGATGTGGGGATGGCAAGAGAAATATTTTACATTCAACTTGAATGTAACACAACATAGTCTCCAACAAGTACATTTAACTTTATAAAAATTAGATTTTTTAGGAGCTCTGTTCCTTTGGACTATGTTCTCAGACTTTGCTAGGAGGGGCTATAAATTAATTCTCTGCCTTTAGAGATAATTCTACGGAAAAGCATAAGAAATACCATTAATTCAGTTCTCTTTGGTGAAAAGGATTATATACAATTAGAGACTACACTTTTTGGACAATAAAAAAGAACAAGACTTAACCCACATTTTTGTGTGTTGTTCTCTGACGAGTTTGGTAACAATCAGCTTTGGAAAAATTTATTGTGTATTCTTTACAACGATAATGTCTGTTTTACAGAATTGTAAGGACTATGCCTCATTCATCATCTTATACTTCATAAGGCCTATAAGTGTAGTACGCAATCAATAAATGTTTAACTAAGAAGTCATTTTATAAATAAATGGTAGATACTTGTATTTGGGCTGTCAGGGGAATTAGGAATTGGGTGGTAAGGAAAATAAGAGACTACCACTGATTCATAAGTTTTGATTGTTGTTTTAACACCACGAATGGAAAGATTAGGTTTTCGAATACAAGGACAGTATTTTTCATCTTTGTGGGCGTCATGGCATCCGGTATGTTTTCCACAGGAAAGGCACTCAATAGATGCCTACCCAAGAAACATTTACGGAATGCCTACAATGGACTAAACACTAGATACCAAATTATCAGCCTAACATCTGTGCATTGGGGGAATTAGTTCCCCCAAAAGTAAGGCTATAAAAAGAATAAGATACTTGCTTTAATTTAAAAACACAATAGCTAGAACTCTAACTATTGATCATCAACCACAATCAGAACGGTGTTGTTATATACAAAATTATACAAAGTCAACAAAGCCTAAATGTGTTTCTTTGAAAATCCAAACAACTCTGATGAAGAAAAACGTAGAGAAAACAAAATTTAAGAATATTAAGAACAGGAGAGGAGGGTGGGAGGTTGGGCAAAATGGGTGAAGGGTAGTTGGATACAGGCTCCTAGTCATAGAACAAGTAAGTCATAGGGATACAGGGAATACAGTCAGTGGTACTGTGATAGTGTTATATGGTGACAGGTGGTGGCTAGGCCTGCAGTGAGTACAGCAGTAAGGACCTGTTGAATCACTACGCTGCACACCTGAAACCAATGCAACATTATGTGTCAACTATATACTTCAGTGAAAATAATAAAATTTTTTTTTTTTAAAGATTTTATTTATTTGACAGAGAGAGATCACAAGTGGGCGGAGAGGTAAGCAGAGAGAGAGAGGAGGAAGCAGGCTCCCTGCAGAGCAGAGAGCCCGACGTGGGACTCGATCCCAGGACCCTGAGATCATGATCTGAGCTGAAGGCAGAGGCTTAACCACTGAGCCACCCAGGTGCCCCGAAAATAATAAAATTTTAAAAAAATATATATATAGAGAGAGAATTTTAAAACTGATTTTTAAAAAAGATTTTATTTATTTATTTGGGGAGGGGGACAAAGGAAGAGGGAGAGAGAATCTTAAGCGGGCTCCACAGCCAGTGCCGAGCCCAACAGGGAGCTTGAACTCATCCCTGAGATCATGACCGGAGCCAAAACCAAGAGTCAGACGCTTAGCTGACTGAGCCACACAGGCGCTCCAATACAACTTTAAAAACTGATTAAAATCACTCAAGGGCTATGGGTTTGTACTGGATCAGAAAGCAAATAACTTAATAAGCGGGTGACACACTTCTCTATTTCACAGTTTTTGCTTGGAAATATCACATATAAGTGCTTCCAAGACTGAAACCTTTTCCCATTTTAAACTGTCACAGCTGGTAAGAGGTGATAGACATTTATATCTATTTTATGTAAATATGAAACGATACAGTAAAGTGGCTCAAAGCACAGGCCCTGGAGCCAGACTGTTCAGTTCTAGGCTCCATCGCTTACTAGCTATTGTGAACTTGAGCGAGTTACTCAACCTCTTTGTGCCATGAGGTTCTCAAGCATAAAATGGTAGTAAAGATGAAATGATTTCATTTCATGTAAAAGGGGTTACAACAGCTCCTGGTGTGTGGAAAATACTAGGTAAGTGTTTTGCCCTTATTATTGATCCATAAGGCTCTCCACGAGTAGGTTCAATGTCAGCTGAAAGAAGACATGTTTATGAAAATATATGTAAAGTCAGAAGTTTTTCTAGTCTGTGTAGACAATAACTAAAAGTAATTATAATAAATGTTCATACATAAACAATTATTTATTCTTCAACAATTTCTTTAAAATGCCACAATAAAGGGGGACGCCTGGGTGGCTGAGTTGGTTAAGCGGCTGCCTTTGGCTCAGGTCATGATCCCAGCATCCTGGGATGGAGTCCCACATCAGCCTCCTTGCTCAGCAGGGAGCCTGCTTCTCCCTCTGCCTCTGCCTGTCACTCTGTCTGCCTGTGCTCACTCTCTCTGACAAATAAATAAAATCTTAAAAAAAAAAATGCCACAATAAAGGAAAACAATACAAGACTTTTAGATTAAAATACTAAAACTCTACAGTGAGGGCAAAGAATCAAATGCACATAGGTGGTCACTGGTCACTACAAAACACACTGTATATTCAAAGAATGTTAAGCAGGTAAATGTTCTGGCAAGAATTACCTCAATAGCATCATCATACATTTTTCTTGCCTCGTGGTCTGTTTTATCTGACATCAACCATGCTTTTAGTAGGTATTCATAAAAACTGTCTCCCAGCCCACCAACTGATGTGTGATCTGTAATAAAAGAAAAAGGGAAGGATGAAGGTGGAGGAGAAAGAAGACAGAAGACAATGAAATAATCTTTTTCAAGTATAATGACTATTACTGGTCAGTAATTTAAAAATTATATTGACAGCCTTATTTGCAGCATACTTCAAATTTAGTCTAGTAAAAATATGCCCTTATCACTTCCCTCTGCATGTATATCCAACTTTCCAGAAACCCCTTTCTAGGGACGGGGTATTTCACATACGTAGGAATCTTTCTTCAGCCACAGAGTTTGTATACCATCACACAATCATACTTTTCCAGAAGTGAAAACAATTATCTTTCACATATTAATGACTTTAACTATACAAGCTATAAGATTAAACACGAGATACACTTGAATCTGATGTTAACTAAAAAGAGCCCATTTTTCTCTAGGATGATTAGTGATGATTTCTGTGCCATAGACAGTAAAGTAAAATAAATCTAAAAGGTGAAAAAGCACAAGAATTTCTTTGTAGTAACACTTTGCATACTATAATAAGCTACTGAATGGATACACTTGATTGCTATTTATATAACTCTTACTTCATATGTCTGCCCTATGTGTATTCTTATTCTACCCCATCTATACTTTTTTTACTGTTTTTTTTTTGTAATTTTTTTTTAATTTTATTTTTTATAAACATATTTTTTTATCCCCAGGGGTACAGGACTGTGAATCACCAGGTTTACACACTTCACAGCACTCACCATAGCACATACCCTCCCCAATATCATAACCCCACCCCCCCTCTCCCAACCCCCCTCCCCCCATCAACCCTCAGTTTGTTTTGTGAGATTAAGAGTCACTTATGGTTTGTCTCCCTCCCAATCCCATCTATACTTTTAATCCTATCTAAAGCAACAGCACAACCCCCAAGGCAACGCTATTCTTCTACCCCTTTCCATGAGCCCCATTCTACATTCTTAAACTTTGCTTAAAAACTCACATCCTCCCTGCCCAAAAAAGAAAAACTGCACATTTTTATGACTTGTCAATCATTCACAGAGTACTAGCACTGGTTTCCTACTTTAGTGAGGAAACGATGGACTACTGGATGGTTTATGGAACAGCTGGCTATCTGTTTGGGGGGACATGCATAAGCTCACAAAAATAAATTTGTGGTGGATCAATGATTTAAAGTAAAACACAAAACTGTAAGTATTCCAGAAGAAAATACAAGAAGATGTCTGCCCTTCCTAAGCAGATAATGTTCTTAGGCAAAACACAGAACGAAGGAGCCACAAAAGAAAAGATTTATAGCATCATCGGGTACAAGCTACCATAAATGAATTTATAAGACAAGAAATCGAATAGGGTATTTGCAGCATATATAACACAAATAAAGATTAATACCCTATACAAAGAACTCTGATAACTAAATAAGGAAAACTGCTTTAGAGCACACACAAGTTATTTAAAAAAAGAAACACAAATTGGTAATTAAAATAAGAAAGGAAGAGCAACTCCATTAGTGATCAGAGAAAAGCAAATTAAAATAATAGGTTCCATTTTTGTCTATTTAATTGGCAAACATTTTTAAAAACTCATAGCATCCAATGTAGATAAAGTTATGGTTCACAGGTGCTGGGAACAGAGGGCAATTTTTGTAGTAGCTATCAAAATGTAACTAGGTTTTCTACTTCTGGAATTATCCTCTAACAAACACTTGCACAAATACACAAGTATAGATGTAAAAAAAAAAAAAAAAAAAAAAGGTCATCAGAGCCCTGTATCCATTAATAAAAACGTCAGATAACCTCAAAGGTCTAGGGATGTAGCTACATAAATTACAGTATAAACAGACTGTAAGAGAACACGTAATCATTAAAGAGGATCAGGTTAATCTTTCATCTGCTACTGGGAATACATCTATTATATGCTGTTAAATAAAGAGAGGGCAAGTTTCAGAAAAACACAGTTTGATACTACTAAAAATTTGTATGTTTAATGAATATTATTGTACACATAGAAAAGGTCCGAAAAGACAGCCATGCACAGTGATTACCTCTAAGAAAGTAGCCCTTCAATTTTTACTGTATATGTTTATGCATTATTGGAATACATGTAACTCATGTGGTTAAATTATCTTCTGTTATAGAAATAAACAGGGGAAAGTGCCGCCATTCACTTTAAACATGATCTGCTAATACTTTAGTAATTCGCTTGTACCCTCAATGGCCTGCATCTCAAATGCTCTTATTTCTCACATTTTTTCCTTTCGTCCTAAGTGTACACTTGAATGAATTCTTACATATATACACCCACAAATCTGCCAAAATAAAAATATAGAGCATTTCCAACATTCCAAAATCTCCCTCATGTGGCCCTCCCAATCAATACCCCGACTTCTAAAGATAACCATTTTTCTGACCTCTATCACTAAATGATCTGTCAAGTTCACATAAAATAGCCATTCATATGAAGTGGCTTTCAAGAATGATTTGGGAGCTTAATGATCTCTTTTGTTTTCCATTTAAATATCTAGAAGAAGCCCCCTGCCTTATGTAGGCTTCTGAGTCTCTAACATTTGAAGTGCTTGGGTATTAGGGAAGACACTCAGAGGAAAAGAACACAATTTTCTCTCAGACTGCACAAGAAGATCACAATTAGATTTCTAACAGCTTTCAATACTTGTCATACTTACATTTAAGAATTTTATAATGATGGTTAATATATGACAATGGGTTTAGAGGCTAAGTTACACTCAGATGCTAAATTAGTTCCAACAGACTTAAATATTTTATAGTTACTGGAAATCATAAAAGATAACACATATTTGTAAAATATTAAAACAATATGGAATTGAGTAGACAGGGAAAGTCCCTCATATTTAGGGACAGAGAATATATGTAAAACAGAAATGTTGAGGGGTGCCTTTTGGGTACATTATTTGCTAATGAACCAGAAGACAGCAATTTTTTATTTGGCGAGGAACTATGTTAAAACAGCTGCATAAAACAACTATGACAAAATATCCCCATCAAAACTGTTACTTCAGTGTTGTGGTCATGTCATGATGTCTTGACTCACTGGGTGAATGATATCATTACTATCTTACCAGCTGCCCAGTCTTATCTTGGGCTTCTCATCAACTGCTTAAAAACGTGCTTGTTTCAGTTGTCCTCCTATTTGCCTGTCTGTGGTCTCCCCTGTTTTTCCTTCATCATTTTTCTTTCCAGCCCCTCAGGTGTGTCACTTCCAAGTACACTGAGTCCCTCCTATGTTTATTTCACTGCCCCTGAGGCCTTCCTCCCCAAGCTGGTTATTCTCTCAGGGATACTGTACCTGCTTTCCCAAGTTGTACCATGGTTTCCTCAACATGTCGTCTTGTTTACAGTTGTTTTACTGTCATATTCTTATATAATTTCCCAGAAAGAACTATGCAGATTATAACTATACCTTTATTATGCTCCCCTTCCTAATTTTATATTGTAAAGGTATCAAATTCAAGGTTGGAAATCATTTTCCCACAGAGGTTCTCAAAAGTACTGCCCCAATGTCCCGTAACATCGTGTCATGGGTGAGAGACATCAGCAATGGTATTTTATAGGCTCAACGTATCCTCTTTTCTCCAATCCCCTTCCTCACACTCAACTGGCCTTTCTAAGCTCTAGATCTGCATTTTGATACTGCTCAAATGTTTTCTTACATTCATTGTGCTGGGCACTATTCCAACAATAGATTTGCGTCTTTCAACTCTGAGAAAATTCTCTTCCATTATTTATTTTCCTCACTTCACCTGCTTGTTTCTCTCTTCTGAAACTCTTACTAGTTGGAAACTGGACCTCTTGGATTGATTTTCTATTATTCTTTACTCTCAAATTTTAGTCTCTCTTAGTCTTCTTCCTCTATATTCTGGAATTATTTATTTATTTTTAAGGATTTTATTTATTTTTTGACAAAGAGAGATCACAAGTAGACAGAGAGGCAGGCAGAGAGGTGGGGGAAGCAGGCTCCTCACTGAGCAGAGAGCCCAATGCGGGGCTCGATCCCAGGACCCTGAGACCACGACCTGAGCCGAAGGCAGAGGCTTAATGCACTGAGCCACCCAGGCACACCTGGGATTTTTTTTTTTTTAATGTTTATATTTTAGTCCTTTCACTGTGGTTTTACTGTAAGCAATGATACTTTTGACCTCTGAGCTCTTCTCTGTTCTCTAATTGTTTCTTTTATCATAGTACTGTATTCCTATTTTATGAATACATCATCTTCTTAGAGTTCTCTGAAAAACTAGGTATGCTTGTTTATGGAATTGCTTCAGTCTCTTCCAGGATCCCCTTTTGACTTTAAATATTTTTCACTGTGAAATTTAACATACACATGGAAAAGCATATAAAATTCATTACACAGAATATTTGTATAATCTCTACTCAGAAGAATGCTAGTGCCCAAAAGCCTTTCATGTACCCTTTCTCAATTATTATTCCCAGATCCCCAAAGATAACCATTATTTTAATTTTTGGTTAAAAAAAAAAATGCAATCACTTTTTTATATGGTTATCATCTAATACCCTCTCCCAACCACTACTGTTTAACTTTGTCTACTGGTATATTTAATAAATGTTATATATTCTCTTGCAGCTATCTTCTGTATCTCAATACTCTGTGAGAGTCAACCACATTGTTGTATGTATGCGCTGCTATTTGATATCCCACTGCATCAACCAACCACTGTTTATTCATCTGTGTTAAGACTGAAATTCTGGGTAGTTAGTGGGGGTTTCCTCTACAGAACAGGGGGTATTCTTCCACTGAGCAGACTTCTGCATCACTAGGTCTCTCTCCTGAGTGGGAATTCTGACTGGATGCCTTCTGTGTAGGCAAAGTTGAGGAAAGGTGGGCCAACTGCCAGATTTCGCTTTAGAGTCAGGAATAGGGTATTTGTTGTGAAACTGGATCTACTTGAATTTTAGAATAAAGGGAGGCTTTATTCTGGGGTACTAACATCCACATGGAAAATTTTAACTTCTTCTTCAATGAAATCACTCAACTTTTTAAAAAGAAGTGCTACATAGTTTTATCTACAAGAAAATTCCAGGATGAGCTGGTGCATAAGAATTTCAAGTGGAGCACTTGTTCCCTATAATGACTTTGAATAAATACCTACTATTAACTCTACTCCTCACTTATTTATTCAATTATGTGTACCTATTATTTATGAACTCTGAATCATTCTGGAATTTCATCAGTCACCCTTTTGTAGTGCTCTTTTACTATATTCTAGGTTGCGCCTTTCTCAGGTCTACTCATACACTCCCAGCTACAGTGCATTACACTAATTTATTTAAGCAAATTTGTTTAAATAATCTTGCCCATTATGATCTCCCATTTACCTCCAAATCTCCTTACTCCCTTGAGTTAACTGCTTTCTACATTTTTCTTTACTTCCATTTCACTGTGGTCTCAAGAAAGATGGTTGGCCACAGTAATGAAGTTATAGTTCAGTCTTCCACCATGAAGCAGAAGTCCTAATAAAACTTTCTCAATTTGAGTTCTTTCTGGATAACTCTGCAATTTGTTAATGCTATATATGTATGACTTCTCCTTCCCTGTCTCCTGATCTGCTCTCACTTTTGTCCTATCATCAATAAAAATCAAAGAATATAGGAACTTAGGACATCTTGGCTTACTCCAGTATTTCTGGATGGTGTGGGACTTGTAAGCTTGTTACCGCTCTGTAATTCAGGATGATTTTAGGGGGAACATAGAAAAACCTTTAAAAAATTGTCATAGTCATGGGGTGCCTGCTGGCTCAGTTGGTTAAGTGTCCAACTCTTGCTTTTGGCTCAGGCCGTGATCCAGGATTGTGAGGCTGAGCCCTCCATCGGGCTCTGCAGTGGGTGTGGAGCCTGCTTAAAATTGTTTCTCTCCCACTCTCTCTGTCGTCCCCTTCCCCCCGCAAAATAGTTTTCATAGTTATATAATGGCTATTGTCAAGATGATCTTTTAACTTCATACAAGATCACCCCCCCCCCCGGGGCACATACCAACAACAAAGGATGAAATAATTATTTAAAAGGTATTCCACACTTGAAAACCAAATAAAAATTGTAGATTTTTATCAATACAAAGAAACTCAGTGTTAAAAGCAGGAATTCTATTTTTTGTAAGTAAATAAAGACATCCAGAAGTTTACTTCCTCCAACATAATGGGATTCAAAGCACTCACTCATGGTGGGACTCTGGATGTGAAATTAGTTTCCTAGACTAGCAAAAGGAAGCAGAAACAGCTGCAAGACTGAGACTAGGATAAACTGCTACATATTTGAACAAACAGATGTGTTATATCCTTGGGAAAACTGACATTCCAGTATAAAAAAGACCCAAGTTCTAAATGATGAGCCAATGGAAGCATTAATAAAACTGCCAGGAATGGAGCAGTAAGTAGTGAAAGTGGAAAGAAAAACATACACGTCATGAAGCTCTCACTGAAACTGAGCTTACAAATGAAAACTCCAATGCACATAAGGAAAACTCATCAGGAAAGAACTCAACTATGCAAATGGGAGAATGTACTACACCATGAAAAAGTAAATAATGAATGCAAGTTGGTGCAGCCACTTTGGAAAACAGTGTGGAGATTCCTCAAAAAATTAAAGATAGAGCTGCTCTATGACCCTGCAACTGACTACTGGGTGTTTACCCCAAAGATACAGATGTAGTGAAAAGAAGGGCCATCTGTACCCCAATGTTCACAGCAGCAATGGCCACAATAGTCAAACTGTGGAGCCAAGATGACCTTCAACAGACAAATGGATAAAGAAGATGTGGTCCATATACACAATGAAGTATTATGCCTCCATCAGAAAGGATGAATACCCAACTTTTGTATCAACATGTATAGATCTGGAGAAGATTATGCTGAGCGAATAAGTCAAGTAGGGAGAGTCAATTATCATACGGTTTAACTTGTTATGGGGCATAAGAAATAACACAGAGGACATTAGGAGGAGGAAAGGAAAAGTGAATTGGGGTAAATC
Organism: Enhydra lutris kenyoni; assembly: GCF_002288905.1. Classification (NCBI taxonomy): domain Eukaryota; kingdom Metazoa; phylum Chordata; class Mammalia; order Carnivora; family Mustelidae; genus Enhydra; species Enhydra lutris. Next base: position 80,753,942 of record NW_019154093.1, on the reverse strand, counting down.
AGAGGGGGAGACAAAGCATGAGAGAGTGCACTATGAGAAACAACTGAGGGTTTTGGAGGGGAGGGGGGTGGGGGGATGGGCGAGCCTGGTGGTAGGTATTAAGGAGGGCATATATTGCATGGGGCACTGGGTGTGGTGCAAAAACAATGAATCTTGGAACACTGAAAAAATATAAATAGAAAAAATAAAATGTAAATTAAAAAAATTTTTTAAATAAAATAACTTGAAATTCTTTAAACCAAATAAATAAATAAATAATGCAGCTACCTTCTGAAAACAAGTTTAAAATAAGTATATATTTAAAAAAAATACCAAGAGAGGGGCACCTAGGTGGCTCAGTGGGTTAAGCCTCTGCCTTCGGGTCAGGTCATGATCTCAGGGTCCTGGGATCGAGCCCCGCATTGGGCTCTTTGCTCAGCAGGGAGCCTGCCTCCCCCTCTCTCTCTGCCTGCCTCTCTGCCTACTTGTGATCTCTGTCAAATAAATAAATAAAATCTTTTTAAAAAAAAGTACCAAGAGAAAAAGTGTATAAAGCCAAAACTGATCAATTTGCACTGAAAAGTTGGCAAACATAGAATTTAATACAACTATTTGAAAACTGATAGATCAGAAAAAAAAATTAGACAATGAGTCTGATAACGGTCTTGTTTAATATGCTGATAAGTCTGAGTTGCCTTAAAGGAAAGCAGATTCTGCAAAACTATGAGCAGCCTGAGAAGAGACACTCATTGGCTTGTTTCTTTATATAATACCCTACAATGCTTTGCACAATTCTTAGAGAGTGCTCAATAAGCAATTATTAAATGGCTGACTTCCCATTTTCAAGTATGAATAGCATTTCACAATTAATAACTTGAATTTTTTCTTTTTGGGGTGGGCACCTGGTTGACACAGTCAGGTAAGCGTCCAGCTCTTGGTTTTGGTTCAGATAATGATCTCTGGGGTCATGATATCAAGCCACATGTCAGGTTCCATGCTCAGCAGGGAGTCTGCTGGAGATTCTCCCTCGCCCTCTCACACTGATGCACGTATTCACTCTCTCTCCATAGATAAATGAATAAATAAACCTTTTTTTTTTTTAAAAGGGGCATTTTTTTCTTTTTTAAAATGAATTAGATCACTTTTTTAAAAAAATGATTCCATTTTCAAAATCTCTCACTCTTTTTCAGTTTAGGGCAATAAATAGTTATAAGATAAATAATAATACCTAACACTTAATATTTACAAGTCCAAAAAAAAAAGTTTATAGAATGAATGCATTAACTACCTTAAGTACTCATTCTTTCAAGTTTCAATAAAATTTACACGTGTACATTTTTAAACTTTCCTAATTCCAATACTAAGATGTCTATAATTGTAGTATAATCAATTGTTTATATGAACTATCCACTGAAATATAATTTTAAAAACCTTACAAAACTTCATTCATGTGAATTATCAGAAATATACACAAAAGTCTTGATATTAAGGTTTTCCTTAATATTTAATTTTCTTATAGCTCAGCATCCAGATATAGTATTTCAACTACTCAGGGGACTGTAGTAAGAATGTATTTTCTTTCCTTTTTTTTTATTATGTTCAGTTAGCCAGCATATGGTACCATCCTAAGTTTTTGCTGTAGTGGTCAACAATTCATTAGTTGCATATAACACCCAGTGCCCATTCCAACACATGCCCTCCTTAATACCCATCATCTGGTCACCCCATCCCCCTACTCCCTTCCCTTCTATAACCCTCAGTTTACTGGCCCCAGAGTCCAGAGTCTCTCATGTGCATTAACATGGATGGAACTGGAGGGGTATTATGGTAAGTGAAGTCAAGCAGAAAAAGACAATTATCATGTGGTTTCACTCATAAGTGGAACATAAGGAATAGAGCGGAGGACCACAGGGGAAGGGAGGGCAAACAGGGAAGAAATCAGAGAGGGAGACAAACCAAGAATGTACTTTCTAAAAATAACCAAATACCTAAACCCCGTTCCTCTTTTCTCTTAAAAGAGTTTAAATTTACTCTTGCTTCTTTCCTCCTCACCTACTTGCTTCTTGTTCCCCTATATTCTGGCTTTGGCCTACAGCACACAGCCAAACCAAAATGGCCTTCTACAAGCCCAATACATAGAATAAACAGTACATTCAAGAGATGATTAGACCATAAAACAGCATTGCGAAGGGTGAGGCAGTAAGTGATACTGAACTGAGGGAGAGAACAGAAGGCCCAAATTAACCAAAGGGAAGAAGAAATGATTTTGGAGTTACTAAGAAGGTAAAAACAACAGGACAGGAATCTGGCCAGACTGTGAAGTTTCTGGCACAGGCCAGATTATGTAAAATATGGACGAAATAAGGAATCACAATGAAAAATAAATTTTAAAGAAGAGATCATAAGCTCAATTTTGTACCTACTGAGTTTCAGATACCTACAAATAACCAGGAGACAAATATCCTGTATGTGGGGAGGGGGGATATAAGTTTAAAACCCAAGCAAAATTAGTAATGAAATACTGATTTACATCAGGAGTGGGAGTGGAGGGGTGATTTTTTTCTATAAAGGGCTAGATAATATATAACCTTTGTTGCATGCTCCTGTTTTGTTGTTGATAATGATTGTTTAAGCCCTTCAAAAATGTAAAAAAACATTTTTAACTGGTAGGCCATATAAATGCAGGCCAGAGACTAGCCTAGTTGGCCAGCTGCTGATTCGTATTTCACAGATATACAGGACACGGTTTGTCCTGTTAAAAAGAGAGGAGGTATGTGAGGCAAAAATGGAAAAGATAAGAATTCCTAGGAATATGAACATTTAAGAAGCTAAGTGAAGAAGAATATGAAACCAATTCCCATCCCTTTTAAAGCAGACTGGTATTGTACTTGTTTTACCTAACCGAATGTGGTAAAAAGTAACATCGTGCCAGTTTCAAGCCTGATCCTCAAGAGGACTTACGTGCTTCACTTCTTTTTATGGGACCTTGTTACTGCCATGGAAATAAGCATAGTGTATAGCCTGATAAATGCTATCGGAGAGACCGGAAGCAGGGCTGAATCTTCCCAAGTGGGGCCGTGCTAGATTAGCCAGTGTCCAGACAACCTGCCAGCTCACTTGGACACATGAGTAAGTCCAGACAAGACCAGCAGAACCTCTCAGTCAACCCGTAGATTTTGAAGAAATAATACATTCTTTTAAGTCACTAAATTTTAGAGTGGTTTGTTATACAGAAATAACTAACTAACACATTGTTCTTTTTTGGATCAGTCTATAGGACAGTCGCTGGGCCACATAAAAAGTTACTTTTAGTGGAGTGGTAGAAAGCAGAGCCCAGAAGGCAATGCATTAAAAGAAGTGAACAGGGGTGCCTGGATGGCTCAGTCAGTTAAGCAGCTGCCTTTAGCTCAGTTAATGATCCCAGGGTCCTGGGATCAGCCCTGCATTGGGCTTCCTGCTCCATGGGGAGTCTGCTTCTCCCTCTCCCTCTGTCTGTTGCTCTGCCTGTTTGTATTGTCTTTCTCTGTCAAATTTAATAACTAAAATCTTTCTAAATAAATAAATTAATAAATAAATAAATGGGGTGAACAGAAGGCAAATAAGAAAAACCAACAAATATAAACATTTCTTCAAAAGTCTTTATCATGATAGGAAGAAGAAAGCTGGAGTGTCTGCTAGAAGGGGCTATGGCAATGAAGAAGAAAAGAGTGAAATAGAAGGTTTTTTTGGCAATGAGAAAGGAACCAGAAGGTTTAACACATGGTATAATCACAATGGGAATACCAAAAAAGAAAGACTTCAGGAGTTCAAAGAAGAGAGAATACAAGACCCAGGTCAAAGAAAAAATACTGGACAGGATCTCAGACTGGAAAATAGAAATAAAGTCCAGTGACTCAGTAAATGAACTTACAGGTAGAAAGATCTCCTAAATAAGGATCTTCACTTTCACTCTTACTTAGGAAGTAAGGTCGTCTAGGTAGCAGTGAGGTGGAGGGGTATGGTGACCAACTTTTTAAAAACTATCAAAGAGGCAGTCCGTGAATAATAATAATTTTTAAAAACTAGGAGCATACAATGGGTCATACAAGAAGCAATAGTGAACAAAGAAATTAACACTTTGAACCACAAGGTTATGATGAGGTTAAGCAATGGAGCAATATAAGTATACTAGAGTTCTCATCTTGCTCAAAAGGAAGATCCAGTAATGATTAATTTTAAATGTCATTAGAAAAATATAAATAATCAGGGCATAAGTTAAAATTCAAGGGCAATTGTTAGAAAAGATGAAAATATATATATATGAATTTTTAAACAAGTAGAGAAAAATAATATGAAACAAAAGACATAAGGCAACATGGGAGGATAGTTTAAGAATGCATAATAAATAGGGAAAAAAAAAACAAACAAAATAAAAGAAATAGACTTAGAAAAAGACTTGGGTTTTAAACCAGGATGAAGTAATAATTTACCCTGTAACCTAAAATAGCCAAAAAAACAAAACAAAACAAAACAAAACAAAAAAACAAAAAGCCAAACAAAGAAAAACCTGAACAATATACATGAAATGATGGTTTTCATGACACTGAACATCAGGTAATAAAGGACAGTGATCTCTGAGATATGGAAAATAAACAAGGGGAGTTCTAGGACTGCCCCCAGAAAGTTTCCAGGCAGAGGCACAGGGAGGAGAAAATAAGGCACAGCTCAGAAAGTCCAAGGCAGCTAGGATTCCCAGACAGGATACCAGAGAAAAGAGACCTGCACAGAAAGAGAAATCAGATATCCGTAAAGGATTCCCTTGAATATCCAGTGGGGTACTGAGCAGCACACACGCGTGGGAAACTACCTGAGACTGGGAAAAGAACCACGTGAAAGGTCTGCAGGGGACACTGTCTAGGGCTCACAAAGACCCTACTGGTAATAATGCCTCTTCCCATGAACCAGACAAGAAAAATTCATACTTTAAGGGCAATCAGAGAAGAATATGCAGAAGATAATTAGCCTTAGACTGAGCAATGTATCAGAAGCCCCTAATAAATCATAAAATTAAGACAGGAAAAGGTCTAAGAGTTTCCAAGTTACTTAACTGTATCCCCCCAAAAAACCTCAAGATTTCTAGGAAAACAAAAATATCTGGCACTCAAACAAGATAAAACTGACAATGTTTGACATCTAGTCCAAGATTACCAGGCATGCAAAGAGGCAGGAAAGAAACAACTCACAATGACGAAAACAAGGAACCAGTCCAACCTGATCCAGAATTGACACAAATGGTAGAATCACCAGAGAAGAATATTATAAGTTACTGTAACTGTGTTACCTATGTTCGAACAGGTAAGCAGAGACAAGGAAGATATAAAGAGATCCAAACTGAACTTCAAAAGATGAAAACTACTGTGTTAGATACAAACAAATACAGTGGAAGGGATTAACAGCAGATTGGACGATACATAAGAGAAGATTAGTAACTTTGAAGGCACTGCAACAGAAATTATTCAAGATGAAACGGGGGTGGGAACAGAAAGAAAGAAAAAAAAGTATCAGCGAACTAAGTGGCCTATTACATGGATAACTGGAATCTCTGAAGGAGAGACATGACTGACTGAAAAATTATTTGAAGAGATAAGGGCTTTAATTTTTTAATTTTTTTTGGCAACAGTTTGATTTATATAAACTATTTTTGTTTTAATAGTTCAACTGGATATATCTAATGTGAAGTATACATTATTAATTCTTCTCCACTAATATTAGCTTGCCTATAGTGCTGTATAAGATAGAATACAAATATTCTAATGTATTAATACACTAATTCTGAGTTTTATAAGCAAATGTATGTTGCACGATAGAGAACACTTTTTTCCTTGCTTTCACTAAGTACCCAATAGGTTTCTTAATTTTAAAAATTTTATAATAATGTTATGGGATAGGAAATATTTCTATTATCAATTTGTTATGGGATAAAAGCCACTTGATTAGTCACAGAGCTAAAAACTTCTTCAGTAACTGTATGGGTGCATTTCCAAGTTCAATTATTCCATTATTCCACTCTTCATTTATTTCAGTAAGAAGTTTTACCTTACAAAAATATGGTATGCTGATGGAATCATATCAAATCCATGGATTTATAATTTAAAATTATTACAAGCTTGTACATGACTGCAGGAATTCATTCCATGAATATTAAGAAAATATTTACGTACTAGATACTTTTATACCTTGGAAATTTGAAAAATAAAATATAAGACTACTTGGCTATTACTTTTTCCAGGAGAAAATCTCATCTAAATCATCTGTTCAATAGAATCCGCAAATACAATTTCCAAATTTTCTGTATTTTATTAAGTTGAACTAGCAGGGGAAATTAAAATTTTAAATTATTATAAAATAAGCCTAGGATTATCCATTACAGAAAAACCCCAGTCATTTAAAGTAATAAATAATCAAGTAATTTCATGGAAAGGGCCATTATGAAAAATAATTTTTTTCATTAACACTCTAGTTGCAACTAATATTAAGCTAAAATAGTTGAGTTTTATTTTAATTAGGTTAAACATTTGCTTACAATTATGTTTGAATATAACATAAATATTCTTAGCAGGCCTGTTCTTTCATATGAATTAAACTCTAATTGGCTTCAGGTCAAATTTTCAAAAGAATCTGAATTAGTTGATGCTACATCTATGTGTATATATTCTTTGAAGGGATAAGGGCTTAAAAAAAATCTCCCAATTTGATAAATAACTATAAACCCACATAAAAATGAAAACACAAGATGCCAGAAACATAGCCCTAAGGCAGTACTTAAGGGTAAATTAACAACATGAAACCTTTTTAGAAAAAAGAAAAAGGTTTCATATCAATGATTTCAGCTTCTACCTTAGAAGCTAGAAAAAGGAAAGCAAATTAAACACAAACTAGGTAAAAGAAAGCAAATAATTAACATTAAGGCAAAAATCAATGAAACCAAATCTACAGATATTAAAAGGACAATAAGAGCATATTATGAACTTTATGCCAACAAATTAGAAAAACTATATGAAATGGACAAATACTCTGAAAGACAGAAATTACCAATACTCTCTCAAGAAACAGATAATCTGAACAATCTTCTGTCAAAGAAATTGAAATTATACTTTAAAAACCTTCCCAAAAGAAAACTCCAGGCCCAGATGGTTATGTTGGCAAATTCTATCACACATTTAAGAAAGAAACAATTATCAACTCTGCACAAACTTTTATTTAAAAAAAAAAAAAAAAAACTGAGAAGGAGTGAATACTTCACAACCCATTCTGAGACCAGCACCATAATAATACCAAAACAAGACAAAGACAAAAAAGAAAGCTACAGAGCAGTATTTCTCATTCAACAAATCAATTATAAGAACATACTGAAAGGCTAATACACATCATGAATAAGTATGACTTATTCCAGAAATACAGAGCAGGTTTAACATTTAAAACGAACTAGTGTAATTCACTATATTCAATAAACCAAAGAAGAAGAAAACAGACACACACACACACACACACACACACACACACACACACACACACACAAAAATTTGACATCCATTCCTGATAAAAACTCTCAGCAAACCAGGAAAAATACACAAAGGGCATCTACAAGGAAATCAACAGCTAGCAGCATGCTTAGTAAAAGACTAAATGCTTTCTCCCAAAGGTCAGAAGCAAGACAAGGCTGTTCATTTTCATCACTTTTCTTCAACACTGCACCATAGTTCCTAGCAAGTGCAATGAGGTCAAAAAAGAAATGAATTAAATTTAAATAAATGGCATTCATGCTGGAAATAAAGAAGGAAGCTATGTTTACTTAGATATAATGATTGTCTATAAAGAAAATTCAATGGAATCTACCAAAAAAAAAAACCCACTAGAACTATAAAGTATAGAAAGTTGCAGATACAAGCTTAATAAACTAAATCAATTTTATTTCTATATATTAGCAACAAAATATAATTGAAATTTAAAAAATCATTTTTAATAGCATCAACAATAAGAAATATCTACAGATAAATCTGATGAAACATGTGTGAGACCTGTACACAGCAAGCTACAAAATATTTTTGAGAGAAATTATAAATAATACCTAAATAAATGTAGACATAAATAGAACTTGTTCAAGAACTGGAAGATATCAACTGTCAAATAGTGTTAAGATGTCAAATTCCCCCAAATGTTCTATATACTTCCCAACCAAAATACCTGCAGGCTTTTCTCTAGAAAATGACATTGTGACTCTAAAATTAATACGGAAATGCAAAGAACCTAGATAACCAAGACAGTTTTGAGAAAAAATTTAGAGCTAACACTACTTGGTTTCAAGCTACAATAACTAAAACAGCATGGTCCTGGCATAATAACAGATCAATAGATCATTAGATCAGAATAGAATTCTAGAACTTATATCTATATGTACAACTGATTTCTGACAAAGGTGCAAAGACAATGCAGTGGAGAAAAGACAATCTTTTCAACAATTATTCTGGGTGCTGGAATAATCGATAACCATGGAGGGAGGGAGGGAAGAAGTGAAGGAGGGAGGGAGGGATGGAGGGAAGGAAGGAAGGAGGGAGGAAAGAACTGTGATACCTATATAAAAATCAACTCAGAGAAGATCACAGACCTAAATATAAAACCTAAATCTCTGGGTGCCTGGGTGGCTTAGTGGGTTAAGCCTCTGCCTTTGCTCAGGTCCAGGGTCCTGGGATCGAGCCCCACATCAGGCTCTCTGCTCAGCAGAAAGTCTGCTTCCCCTTCTCTCTCTGTTTGCCTCACTGCGTACTTGTGATCTCTCTCTCTTTGTCAAATAAATAATAAAAAATCTAAAAAAAACAAAACAAAAAACACCCAAATCTCTAAAACTTTTAGAAGAAAACATAGGAAGAAATCTTTGTGACCTGTCTTGGGCAAAGCTTTCTTAGATATGATATGAAGGAATAATTCATAAAAGAACAGACTGATAAAACAGACTTCGTAGTTGGGAATCTTTTGCTAACATTGCTAAGGAGAGTGAACTAACATCTTAAATAATCTTTCTTAATACTATACTCTTTCAGTTTGATACCTATCAAGTGTGTACCGAAGTAAGTGAAGAAAGAATCACAGATGTCGTCTAGATTTCTGGCTGGGCAAATGGGGGACCAATGAATGCTGCTCTTCGCAGAAACCGGTAATACTGGAGGAGGTTTAAAGTAGGAGTCTGAACTGGGCGCATGTTGAACTAGAGGTGCCAGATGGTTATCTAAATGGATATGACAAACAGGCAATCAGACATGTGGAAATCCAGGGACTGGGGGTATACACCTCGGAATTAACGATATATAAAATGGATTTGAGCCATGAGCATTTTCATGGAATGATTAAAGAATACAAATGGTACTTTGGAATAGGACACTTATAGAAGAGTCATTAAAATAACACATAGGTTATTTTCTATTCTGCTCTGGCCTCACACATATTTCTGGGCATGGTACAGACCTGTAGAAAGGGATTAACAAATGAACAGGAATGAAAACAAGATAACGAAGACATAACAGAATTAAAAGATGTGAAGTAACAGGGTAAGTATCAGGGAAAGGCAAAAGTCTTTGTCACCATGGCTTAGGGGAAATGTTGTTTAAGTCTGTGAATTATTGCCAGGGTTTATAGATTTAGTTATAAGTTACCTGAGTACTAGGACAATAAGTTCTCTTTCCAGCTCATCTAGACTATTGCTCTAGTAGAAGATTATATGCTTAATAAATAAGCAGCAGAGACCTGAGATCCATGGTAACTATGGAATTTATCACTCAGTAATCTGACTTCCTTACTTTAACCACTGAATCATGCCTGCCCCAGTGTCAAATCTGATGAACCATGTCACTCCAAGGTCCTTCAGAGATGCAGAAATTGATAACATATTATAAAGCACTACTAAACAGCAATGATTCATATGATCTGTCTCAGCATGTTATGAAGTTAATGGCTGGTTTCTAACAGAAGCTATTTCTTAAAGCATTCTTACAGGAAATTCTAGAATAAAAGCTACTATTTGTATCATGTCATGGTTTATGAAACATTTTCAAATATAGCATGTCATAAATAGGATCTACATGATCATCCTCTTAAATAGGTCAATTAAAACACATAAAGAAACAAAGGCACGGAGAAGTTAAATAACTCACCTATGTTTTTATGTTAAATTATTAAGCAGGAAAGCCAGGGTTAGTCTTTTAACTCCAAATATTATACCCATCCTCGTTTTTTCTACAATCTTTTAATTTAGTGGTATAAAACATAATGAATCAGTAATGATGAATTTCCTATGTTTTCTTCACTTTAGTCATTAAATAGCATAGGCTAAGCACTGTGCTTAGAAAACTAATGAAAAAACAAAGGAAAAAAAGAGAAAATATTAATAATGTGCCTTTAAATCTAGGTTCTTTTCTATATTCTTTTATATCTGTTGCCAAGTACTTTTCCTGAAGGTAATTACCAATAATTATTCTCTGTGATCGCTATGTGCATGTCACAGACATTACCATTATTCTAATTACAATACAGTTAGCCAAAGCTGGATTGTTAAATTTCAGTTCAATTCACTGTTTGTTTTGCAGACTATTTATAGATATGACAGATGTATAGCACTCAAAGATAATAATGGATCTGATATACTTTTCAGAAGCTGATATAAAATATACAAAAACATTAAAAGGAACAAATTGGACAATTTAGTCAAGACTACAGCAGCTAAGAGAATATCAGGATGGCTTCCCTAGGATTTTAAAGTCCCTTGCCAAGATAACCAGTGAAGAGCTCTTTCTGTAACATTCTCAAAATTAACAACTGCTAAGAGCGAATATATTCTGAAAAAGTAATTTAAATTTATTGTGAGAAGAAAAACAAGGAAGAAGGTACTGTTTTTTGCAATTTCTTAATTGTGCTGAAATATATGTAACATTAAAGTTGCCACTTAAATCATTTTTCAATGTACCATTCAATGGCATTAATTACATTCACATGGTTGTACAACTGTTACTATTTCTAAAACTTTTTCATCATCCCTAGACTATGGAGTAGTAGTAACTCTCCATTCCCCTTTCATTTAAGTCTCAACCTCTAAACCACTCTGTGTCTGGACTACTTCAGATTGGGTAAAGTGGAATCATACAGTATTTGTCCTTTTTTGTGACTGGCTTTTCTCATTTATCATGATAGTTTCAGGGTTCATCTGTGTTGCAGCATGTGTCAGAAACTTCATTCCTTTCACAGCTAAGTAATACTCCATCGTACGGACAGACCACATTTTGTTCATCCATTCATCCGTCGGACACTTTGGTTGTTTCTACCTTTAGGCTACTACGAATAACGTTGTGTGAACATTAGCATACAAGTATCTGCTTGAGTCCCTGCCTTTTCAAATCTTTGGGGTACATACTCAGGAGTTAAATACCGGACTGTATGGAATTCTACATTTAACTTTTTGGGGGAACTACCAAGTGGTTTTTTTATTTTTTTTTATTTTTTTTTTTTAAAGATTTTATTTATTTGACGGGGAGAGAGAAAGAGATCACAAGTAGGCAGAGACGCAGGCAGAGAGAGAGGAGGAAGCAGGCTCCCTGCCGAGGAGAGAGCCCGATGCCGGGCTCGATCCCAGGACCCTGAGATCATGACCTGGGCCGAAGGCAGAGGCTTAACCCACTGAGCCACCCAAGCACCCCCCAAATGGTTTTTTTAATAGTGGTGCACTGTTTTACATTCCCAACAGCAATGTACAAGAGTTCCAGAAAATGATGTCTTTTGATTACAGCTGTCCTAGTAGGTGTGAAATGGAATCTCAATGGGCTTTTGACTTGGATTTCCCTTGTGACTAATGATGATGAGCTTCTTTTTCACGTGTTTTATTTTCCATTTCCATATCTTCTTTGGAGAAATATCTATTCAAGTTCTTTGCCCATTTTTTAACCATCTTTTTGTTGTTGAGTTGTAGAAGTTCTTTGTAAATTCCGGATATTAAACCCTTATCAGACATGTGATCTGCAAATATTTTCTCTCATTCTATGGCTTGTCTTCCTATGTCATGATAGCCCTCTGACTCACAAGTTTTTCATTTTAATAAAATCCAATTCATCTATTTTTTTTTTTCGTTTCCTCTGCTGCTTCTGAAGAAACCACTGCCAAACACAAGGTCATGAAGATTTTTCCCTCTCTTCTCCTAAGGGTTTTTTAATTTTCGTTCTTAGATTTAGAGGGTTTGATGCATTTTGAGTTAAGCTTTATATATGATAAAAAGGCCCAATTTCATTCTTTTCCATGTAGCTATCCAGTTTTCATAATACTGTTTATTTAATGAGAAAAAGTTACATTGTTAATAATTAAGATGCTATCAATGCTCTATGTTCATTTCAAAAGCTAGCAATTCACAAACACTAATTTTTTTAGGTATTCTAAGATTTTGACGTGGGAGATGACATCCTCTTTTTATTTAAAAAAAAAACACTTGGGCACAGGGAATGAAACCATCAACAAAATGAAAAGGTAACCTACTGAATGGGGAAAATATTTCCAAGTGATATACTTGATGAGGGTTTCATATGTAAAACACATAAAAGAACTGATACAACTCAGTAAAAAAAAAATTAAAAAAAAAAAACAAGTAACACAATTAAAAAATATACAAAGGACCTGTACAGACATTTTTCCAGAGAAAACATAAATGGCCAACAGACACATGAAAAGATGCTCAATATCACTAATCAGCAAGGAAATACAAATCAAAACCATAATGAAAATTAATGAAAATCAAAACCATAACCTTACACCTGTCAGAATGACTAGTCTCAAAAAGATAAGAAATAACAAGTGTGGGCAAGGATATGAGAAAACAGAGCCATTGTGCATTACTGGTGGGAATGTAAATTGGTACAACACTATAGAAAACAGTATGGAGATTTCTCAAAAAATGCAATCCTATCCAAAGAAAACAAAAACACTAATTCAAAAAAATGTATGTACCCCTATGTTCACTGCAGCATTATTTACAATCACCAAGATATGGAAGCAACCTAAGTGTCTATCGACAGATGAATAAAGAAGATGTGGTGCACATATAAACAATGGACTATTACTCAGCCATAAAAAATAAAACTTGGCCATTTGTGACAACATAGGTGGACCCGGAGGATATTATGCTAAGTGAAGTAAGTCGGAGAAAGACAACTGCTATATAATTCCACTCATATGTGGAATCTAAATATCAAAACAAACTAAACAAATAAAAATGACTCATAAATACAGAGAACAAACTAGTGGTTGCCAGAAGAGAGGGAGTTGGGGGAATGGGAGAAATTGGTGAAGGGGATTAAGCGGTACAAACAGCCCATTATATAACAAACAAGTCATGGGGATGTGATGCACAGCAAGGGAATACAGTCAATAATATTGTAGTAACTTTGTATAGTGACAGATGGTAACCAGACCTACCAAGGTGATATAAAATATAGAAAGAATCACTATGTTATATACCTGAAGCTAATATAATATTGAATGTCAATTACGAGTCAATTTTTAAAAAAGGAGTAATAGTGAAAAAAACAAAACCCGCAGAAACAACCCCAAAGTCATCAACTGATGAATGGATAAACAACAGTGGTAGATTCAAAAAATGGAATATTATTCAGGCATAAAATATATCCAAATACTGATACATACTATAATATGGAAGAAGCTTTAAAACATTTTGCTAAACGATGGGGCGCCTGTGTGGCTCAGTGGGTTAAAGCCTCTGCCTTCAGTTCAGGTCATGATCCCAGGGTCCTGGGATCAAGCCCCACATCAGGCTCTCTGCTGAGCAGGGAGCCCCGCTTCCCTCTCTCTCTCTGCCTGCCTCTCTGCCTACTTGTGATCTCTGATAAATAAATAAAATCTTAAAAAAAAAAAAAATTTGCTAAACGAAAGAAGCCAATCACAAAGACCACGTAATATGTGATTTTTATGAAAAGTTCAGAACAAGCAAATCTATAGAGATGCAGTATAGATTAGTGGTTGTTTAAGGCTGCAAGGGGTAGGAGAACCAGCAAATAGGTAGGTGATAGCTAAACGGCACAGTATTTCTTTGGGGGGGGGGGGTTAAATGAAAATCTTCTAAAATTGATGTTGGTGATTGTTACAAAACACTGTGGATAGACTAAAAACCATTCAATTGCATACTCTGGGTCAAATATATGGTATAGGGGTTATATCTCAATAAAACTGCTTTAAAAGAATGTTTTTATTCTTACTTCAAAAGTGATAGATGTTCATTATCAAATTTAGATTAATAAAGGAAAACAAATAGGAGAAAATAAAAACAAACATTAAGGAAAAAACACAACATATATTTATGTCAAGTATTCTGTAACATCATTTTTTTTTAAAGATTTTATTTAGTTGACAGAGAGAGATCACAAGTAGGTAGAGAGGCAGGCAGAGAGAGAGGAGGAAGCAGGCTCCCTGCTGAGCTGAGAGCCCGATGCAGGACTCGATCCCAGGACCCTGAGATCATGACCTGAGCCAAAGGCAGAGAGGCTTAAGCCACTGAGCCACCCAGGTGCCCCTGTAACATAATTTTTAATGGCTGCATAGTATATTGCCACTGAAGGTGCAATAATTTATTTAACCAAATCTCTTTCATAGGTACAGTGTCCAGGCAGTAGGCACTAGACACAAGCAGTTATTAATTAAAAGTAAATAAAATTTAACATGGAGTTCTACAACTGCACCAACATTTCCAATGCTCAACACCATATGTGGTTAGTGATGCTTGTACCGACAGCACAGATACAGAAGATTTTCCTCATCACAGAAAGTTCTATCGGACAAGACTGCTTTAGAATGTTTCCAAAGTATTCCTGTTATAAAAAAGTTCAAAGGTACAGTACATAAACTTTTTATATATACAGCTGTGCAAATTCCTTTGGAGTAAATACCTAGAAATGAGTCACGGGTTCAAATGGCATACAAATTTTCACCCCCTTTGAAGCTCCGGATACAGGGATATGTCCAATCCCTTACTAATTTAATAGATAAAGAGTAGTGTCTTCTGTTTAAAAGCTGCATTGAGAATCATTATGTTGTAAACCTGAAACTAATACAGTTGATCCTTGAACAACATGGGTTTGAACTGCATCGTCCCCTTACACGCAGATTTTTTCAACAAGGTCTAATACTATAAATGTATTTTCTATTCCTCATGATTTTTTTTTAAGATTTTTATTTATTTATTTGACAGACAGAGATCACAAGTAGGCAGAGAGGCAGGCAGAGAGAGAGGAGGAAGAAGGCTCCCTGCTGAGCAGAGAGCCCGATGTGGGGCTCAATCCCAGGACCCTGAGATCATGACCTGAGCCGAAGGCAGAGGCTTCAACCCACTGAGCCACCCAGGCGCCCCACCTCATGATTTTCTTAATATATTGTCTAGTTACTTTTTTTGTATAAGAATAACACAAAATATGTGTTAATCAACTGTTTATGTTATGAATAAGGTTTTCAGTCAACAGTAGGCTCTTTGTAGTTAAGTTTTTGGATGGGGAGTCAAGTTATATGCAGATTTTCTACTGTGCAGGTGGTCAGTGCCCCAACCCCCCCACGTTGTTCAAAGTTCAACTGTATTATACTGTTGTGCTGTATGTCAACTACACCTCTATAAAATAAATCAAATAAAAGCTGCACTGATTTGATTAGGGTGGAGGTGAAGTGGAACAAGAGAGGGACAAAGATCTCCAGTGACCAGTCTATGGAGACACTACCAAAAGGATACCAAAGATGGCAGTGTTTGCACATGCTACTACAGTGGCATAGCACCGGTTTGTACAGAAAGTGGGTGGTACCACATTACACTGCCTCCATGTACTGTTTATCTTCAGTAATACCACTTTCAGGGTTAAAAATGAACATATGCTTTTTTCCATTTATGTCTGTTTTTTTCCATGAACCAACTTTTCTCAGTGTATTGCTCTACTGAGATGATAATCTTTTTTATGATCTTATAAGAGTTCTTGAGAGAGGATATGAAAACTCTGTTTTCCAAATACATTCAAATGTATTTCCTTAGCTAGTTATTTGCCTTTGTTATGAAATTTAAGAGGTAAACGTTTACATATAGTAAAAACTGATAATCTTTTTCTTTGAGAGGGCTTTCCTGATTATTAAAAAAAACACTTTTTAAGTATTTTCATACCTTTTTTTACAGTTAAACTTAAGTTTTACCTCACAGAATATACATTGGCATATGACATAAAGATCAAATATAATTTTTTCCTGTTAGAATATTCCCAAATCTTAATAAAACTTTAGGGGGTGAAGTATACAATAAAATTCACCCAAATTACTAAGCAGACACCCTTATCTAGAATAAGAAAAGTATATTTTTATATTTTAGAAATGCTGCCCTTGGGCTTTGGTTTTTTTCCAAGTATCATTTTCACCCAGTCTAGGCACAGCTCTTATATTTTCCTCAAAATAAAGAGAAAAATAAGCTGTATGTAAAGAATTTCAAAAAAGCATATAAGACGAGCCAAAGATTGAGATCTATTCCTAGGTCCATGAAAGACATAACTGTATTGACCAAACTGCTTTCCTTTCACAAAATAAAGGACAACTTCCTTGAGAGGAGCCCCTAATTCCATGACAAATGTTTTCCTCCTCTTAGTAGCAACATCAGCATAATTTCTCACTGACAGATTAACTGACTGTTATTTTTACCGCTTTTTTACTATTTCATTATGTTTTTATTAGTCTCAAAAATAACTGAAACATGTTACACCTTCTAGTTTTTCTTCCAGTTCTCCTATCTTTTAAGAGAGAATACTATTCATAAACCCCTATTTTATTTCAATTCTTTACATTCCATATTTCTTAATAAATATGTTATTTTTAAAAAAAATCTATTCCTTTAAAGATCAATTCTAAAGCTCTAGTAAGAAGATCACCCTCTCCCCAAACAAAACACTTTCTCCTCACAGAGGAAAGTCACTTCTGTCAGTCTCACATCACAACTGGTGCATGCCTCTACCATAACATTTACCACATCTTATTCCAACTACATTTAACTGTGTCTGCTTACCCTTCTAGCCTGTGAGCTCCCTGAAATCCCACCAAGTTCTATATGATCTTTCCTGATCTCCACTTTCATCCAAAAACTTAGCACGGAGCCTGTTAAATAAAACCTGGTATCCTCTGTGAAAATGACGGAACAAAGCTTGCCCAAGAGCAACTGCCCTCCCTTTTAATCATTTGTTCTTCAGATTCCTTTAATAAATACCTATTCCAAGCATGCTCTTATTTACATGAAGATATGCTTTATAAATAGGGGCAACCCTCTACAAAGACCGCACTATATTTTAACAAAGTACTTATACATACATGAAATAAAATACCACTTGTGACACAAGTTATTCCTGTTTGCATTTACAGGTAGAAAACTGAAGCTACAGAAAGATGAGAAATTTGTCAAAGGTAACAGCACTAGCAGACCACAGGGTTTGATGCTGAGGAATTCTAGCCCTTCGTGTAGTGTACTTTTCACCACATCAAGAAAGTTTTCAGATGAATAATCTTTTAACATAGCATCAGCTGTATAAGAAATACTTACATTGACCCCAGCGACCTGTTCTTGGGTTCAAATAATTTGGATAAAGACCATTCGGACGATCCATCTTCTGAAGTAGTTTCCGAATGTGCATTACCTTAACACAAATAAAGAATGCAATTAATAAAATAAATGTCATCAAGGCTTTATATTAACCTAAGCTTTGTGGGTTTTCCTCACTCAGAAGCTACACAATCTCCTCCCTGCTTTTTTCTGTGTGTGGTCAGGAAAGGCTTCTAGTTCATAACTGACTCATTATTTTTATAAGATTATATATGACCATTAATTAAAGATCAAGCAACAATTAAAAACATGCAGAAAAGAGCATGGGAAAAACCAATTTAAATGCCAACATTTTACCATCCAGAAATAGCCATCAGAAACATCAGTGATAAACATCATTCCAGACATATTCACTATATACACATCTAAATATAAGAACAGAAATAATTTCATAGAAATGGAAACATAAAATGACATAGTAAACTAAATTGCTGAACTCTAAATATTGATTCCACAAAAGCTATCCCTGAATTCCTAAAATCCCAAAATTTCTGATCCCTAAAAGATCTCCCTAATACTAAAAAAGGAAAAAAAATTATAAAATATACTAAAAAGCTGGAAACTTTTCCAAGGACTTTATCTGCATTCATCTATATAGATTGGATGGATTTTGTCAGTGCTTACCAAAAATGGCACAAATGTATTCTATTCCTGGTATTCTTATTTGAGAATGTTCTCTTTACATCTGAAAGATAACCTGCTTGGTATCCATGTCTTGGGGAAATAATCTACTTCACTATTTTGGGGGCTGGAACACAGCACGCATCCTTTGACAACAATGTCCCAGTCATCTCTCCTTTGGCTGGACTTTGAAATGAGGTGGTTTTAGGAACGGGCTCAGGGATGCTGTGACCCTCCTGTTCTTTCAAGGCTGAGACCAGCTCTATGTACAACAGTCTCAATCTGAGTAATTCCATGAACCAAGGTTCATCAGTTTGAACTGATGCTGCTTAGAAAAATGAAAAATTGCACTCTTTTGTCTTCTAAAAATTATCCACACATTGAATCCTCCGTACCTCTTCCACATCTAAATTTCTTCTCAGAATCTTTCTATCCATCTCTTTTCTAATGTCTGTATCTCTACTAGCTTGTCTTGATTTGGTCTTCTAAGTCCATCACTGTATTTTCAACACCTCCTTTGTATTGCTTCCAATTTGGCCTTCATTTTTGGTGATAACTTTTTCTTGTAATTTGTTACTGATAGCACATCTTACTGTATCTGAGCACTTGTATTTCTGCTCATATACTTGATTTACAGAGAGGAGGGCTCTATTATCTTACCCCTCATGGTGATGTTTGGTCAGGATTTAACTGCTATTTTCTGAGAGGTATTTTTTTGTTATTACTTACATATCATGTTCCTTCCCTCTTTTTTTCTGATAATATCTTTGTATAAATTGTACACTTGGTTCTTTTTTGATGAATTACTCACTACTATTTTTCCTGAACCAGCTAGTCACACAAGAGTTTTGACATAAAAGCCCAAGGAGAGTCAAGATGCCTTGCTTCTCCCCAGATAACTGACACTAGCCATGCAGCACTGCTCATAAAAGAAAATCTGTCACTCATTCTCTTCCCTCATCAAAATTTCCTCAGAATTCTTTTATCCCAGCTTCTCAACATACCACATGTTTAAGTGAGGTCCAAAAAAGCACCATCATCAGCCCACGACCCTACTCACAGTGTTGCTCATGAGGACTACGATTTTGTACCTCAAGACATATCACTGATTTCAGAGAACCGTACTCTCTTTTTATTTTTGAAATCTATGGCCACAAATAACCTCTCTTATTTCCCAAACCTCGCTATTGATGGGTTATGCCATTGATGGCTTGCTGGCTTGTGCCAATCCTTCTTGCTATTTTGTGATGTGATAGACCAAGTATCCCTTAATTTTGTTAAAAATAGAGTTTGCAGTTCTGTTTCTCCTTCCTATCACTTTCAGGGGATTCCTATGTGTCAGGTCCTCCACTTCAGAAATACTGTGCTAGATCATCTTCACTTTGCAAATGTATCACCCTTTCAAACTCTTTATGCTCTTCTTTGTTTCCACCATGATTGTCTCTTGCTTTTATTACATGTCAGTAAATTAGTTTTCAATCACGTATAGTCACTTTTGCTGTTTTCCATTTATGTATTCATTATAGAAACACAACGTCTAAGGTCTCAATTTCTTTCTTCAGTTCCACAATATGTTTGTATCATTTTATGATTTGTTTTGAGTTCTAATTTTACTGAGTTCAATTGCTATTATTGTATAAATTACTCATGGTGACTTTATACAATTTGAAATGGGATTCTTTTACATGCTATTTACCACCATGCTTTTGTTACCTCCAAGTTGCAGTACTGTTTGCGTACTTCCCATGTTATCCCTTTTCATCCTGCTCACAATGAACAGGGTCGGTTCTGACCTAGACTTTGATTTGATATGGCACAGCTGTACTTAATTGTCCCTGAATTCCTTCCTACTGTTTGTCTGGGGAGAGAGAGGCATTCCTCCCCCCACTGGACACAATTTGAGATCTGGAGTACTAGTGTTCAAGAAGGATAGAGGTGAGAAGCGCCCCCCCCACCCCACCTGAGCTGTGGACAGTCATGTACTCAACAAACCCCAGCACTGATCTCCTCTGTGAGATTAATGGGGAGTACCAAGAATTTGTTGACTTGCTTTCTTGGCCCAGTAACAATTCGGTGAGAAACAAACTTAAGTACCATACCAGAAATCTTTTACTTTCTTTTTTTGGGGGGGAAGGCTGTCACATACTAGTGACATGAGACTGCAGCCTTTCCTCCTTTCATTGCTGTTGATAAATTTTTGCTGGTTTTTATTTACTATTTTTGTTGTTACTGTTCATCTCATCAGGGAAGGAAAAACTCTGTGGTCAGGCTCCACTGCTGTCTTTACCTGAAAATTATTCTCAACGGAAGAAATAGTTCATACACAGAAAGGACTATATATAGATTCTACTCACATCCCACTTTAAGAAATACAACACTACAAATACCTTTGCTGCTCTGCTTATACATTCACACATCACTGTCTTTGTCTTGGCTATATTCACAGTCCTCAGTTTTATGTCCACCATTGTCTTAACTCTACTGAAGTCACTTCTGAATCCCTAAACAAAGTATATTATTCAGTTCTGCTTGTGTTGAAATTTTTTTAAAGTTGTATCCTATTTTTTTTTTTCTTTTTTTAAGAAGGAGAGAGAGAGATGTGCAGGGGAGGGCTAGAGAGAGACAGAGAAAGAACCTTAAGCAGACTCCTATGTCCAGTGCAGAGCCCAATTCAGGGCTCAATCTCCTAACCCTGAGATCATGATGTGGGCTGAAATCGAGTCGGACGCTCAACTGACTGAGTCACCCAGGCACCCAGTATATTATTTTAACTGATAAATGTAACTACAATTCCTTCATTTAACTGCTGTATTGAATTTTATTATATAAAATGCTAATATAAACAATGCTTCTATGTATATAATATAAATGCACACATCAAAGAGTAGAACTGCTGGGCTATAGGGTATATGTATTTTAAACTGTTCTACATTTGTCTTTTAAATATAGGCCTTTAATGCTCTTAGAATTGTTAGAATCCACAATGCTACCCTTGTCATAATGGTTGCACGTAAGATCTACTTACGGAATGTCTATTCCGTTCATCAGTCTGCCTGTCTTATGCCCCAATAATTCACTGTGAGTGTTGGAAACTGGGTAATACAAACCCACTCCACATGTTTTTCTTCAGGAGTGCCTTGAAATTTTTCTCTTCTATATAAATTCTACAACAGTATTGTCAAGTCTCATTTTTGTAAAAGAAGCCACTGGGTTTTGACTGCCATTGAATTGATGCCATAGATCTATCTGGATAAAACTAAAATTTTTATGATATTCCTTAGCTCTACGTGAACATAACATACCTCTCTGCTTACTTAGGTCCTCTTCAGTGTCATTTAATTGTTTTGAACTTCATTCATCTTTTGTTAAATTTATTTGTAGGAAACATAAACTCTTGTTTCAACCACATGTTTTTGTAAAGTGATACTTTCTTGCGGGTTGTAGCTGGTGCAGAAAAATGCTGTTGATGTTTCGTATCTACATTGGTCTTTTATTCAGAACTACATATATGTTCTTATTTCTAATAATTTAAATACAGATTATCTTAATATTTTAGATAAATAATCATGTAATCTATGCATAATTACTCTTTCCTTTCTTCCTTTTCAATCCAATTCAATTCTTTAACTTCTTGCTCATTTTGTTTTTCTTGTCTTACCATGTAGGCTATGAACACTGCAGCACAATGCTGAACAGAATGGAATTTTTGAAAACCCACTAATGATTACAACTTCTCAGACAAAAGTAAATATTTTAAACAGAAAGGACATTTCTTTAGATAATTTAAAAAGAAAAAAACGGGAAGCCAAAGTCCTGATAAAGACATTTCTAGAAAGGTAAAGTTTTCTGAGCATTAATCAAGTCTCTTGGCAAATCTTAAAGAACTCTTTTATAACAAACACAGAAAAGAAGGCAAGAAGACCAACCTTTTTGTAGTAAACTGGGTCCCCTGTCAAGTAGCTGAGGTGGACAAACTCCATGTGCAGTGTACCAAATTCAGCAAGAATGCTGCTACCCGCAGATGCCCAGCCCCAGTTTCGCCCTACTCCACTGAATGAAAGCAAACGTAAAAGGAGACAGAATAGGAAAAAGACCAAACATTTTTTTAATGAATACATAAACTTTCATTCTCTTAATTATACTTAACACAACAGCTTATTTGTAGCTAATGGCTTATTTTATTACTTAAAAATTTTTTGAATAGGTAATGTTTTAAATATCAAAACAATATAGAAAAGTACAAAAAGTAAATAAATTTTACCCCAGAAATCGCATCTCTCCTCATCCCACCAGGCCCCACAGATAATCACTTTCATTAGTTTCTTATGTATTACTACAGAAATTTTATGCACACATAAGCAATCCAAATATTTTTTTCCTTTATTAAACAGAATACAGCAAAGTACACCTACAGCTCATTATCCTGCCTTTTACTCTTAAGATGCACTGCAGTGGACTTTCCAGATCAGTTCATACATGATTTTCTTTTTTACAGCTGCACAGAATTCCATGATATTAATGATTTTCAACTGGAATGCCCCACCCCAGGGGTATATGAAAGTGTGTGTGTGAGAGCATTGCAAGTTGTATCAAACCTTGAAGGTGCAATTATATTTATTGTGCTAGGGCCAAAGATGTAACATGTCCAACAATGGTCAGCACAGTGTCACACAATAAAGAACTGTCCTGCCCCACATGCTGATAGGACCTGTGTAAAAAATTAAGTAAATTATGAACCAACATCATTATCAATCATCTGCTGGTGGTCCTTTCGCATTTTTCTAATATTCTGCTATTAATAACAACTTCCACAGTGAATAATTTTATGTACATTTCTTTTGTGTAGATATATCTCTAGGGTATTTTCCTGCCTTTTTCAGCCTGCCTCATAATTTATTGGAAGCTATACAATATAAGTGAAAAAGCATAGACCCTTTGAGCATTACACCCTTTCTAAAGGTTAAGTTTCTTCTGAAACACAGGGCGAGTACACAGGGTGAGTACAGGCAGACTACTCAGGTGTCAGGCTTTGCTAAGGGTAGTCTACTTCCATTTTACCTGCTACTTCTAGGGAGTTCCCTCTGGGATCTCAGCTGGAAGCCTGAGGTGTTCCCAAGGGCCCTTCACCTTTGCAGCCTTAAACACTAACTTTTGCCTTCCCCATACCATGTGGCTGTTAATTTTTTTTTCCTTGACTCTTGCCCTATGCATGTAAAACTGCATAAACAGTCAACAACTTGAGGGAAATTTGTACATAAACCACTGGGCTTTTCTCCTCTGCAATTTCCTCCTGCCTTGAGATTTTTGTCCCTCATGCCTCAGCCACTCTGACGACTCTAAGACCTGACCATAGTGCCCTCTGACCCAAATAACCACCACTTCAGGCTTGGCCTTTATGCCTGCATCATGATTTGGAACATGCTCTCAGGGAAAAGGCCAATGTTTATATGGAGACAATGCTCTCCTAGGAAGCTCTATCTGAGTTAGTTGCTCTCCAAGACCACTGAACCATTTTGTCTAGCTTCTATGATTGGTTTTGGTAGGAAGATTGGTCTGATACAAGGTATTCCATGGTTGGAACTGGAAGTCTAGATTAATTTTTCAAGTAGCATAGTTCATGGGTTATTCCTATGAGAGCTCTAAACCATTCTTCAGGGTCTTTTCTACTTTTAGGAGGAAGTAAAAATACAAGTCTTTCTCTTATTTTATATCCACTTGTATACTGCCAATTCAATACACCATTATTATTTATCTGTCTTGAGAAAACATTAAAATAGATATTAAGACACTACTACCTTGCTTAAAGTTCTTTAATTGGTTGGTGCTAATTTTACACTGTCTTTGAAAATATGATAGGAAGGCAAATACCACACACAGATTCTTTTGTAGCTAGAAGTCAGAATCAAGGAAGAAATATGGATACAGTAACTGTACAGTCATTCATTTCCAAATATTAAGAGCCTAGGGGCACCTGGGTGGCTCAATGGGTTAAGCCTCTGCCTTCGGCTCGGGTCATGGTCTCGGGGTCCTGAGATCGAGGCCCACATCGGGCTCTCTGCTCAGCAGGGAGCCTGCTTCCCCCTCTCCCTCTGCCTGCCTCTCTGCCTACTTGTCATCTCTCTCTCTCCCTCTCTCTCTCTCTCCCTGTCAAATAAATAAATAAATAATAAAATAAAAAATCAAGAGCCTATCATGCTCTGGGAGATAACAGTAGTGAACCTGACCTAGAACATTCCTACTCCTAAACTAAATAAAACCATTTGAAATAGAGATAATTGTTATGAAGAAAATTTACTAGAGAAATAGAACATTAAGCACTAGTGACAGAAGTTAAATGAAAGGCTCTTTATGTATAACAGAGAAATTGTTTCTGAAATGACACAATTTGCGCTGAAATCTACATTAAGAGAAGGAGCCAGTGATGAATAGCTCTGGAAGAAGAGCATTTCCAGTAGAGGAAACAACAAATGCAATGACCCTGAGGAAAAGGAAGGTGGCTGATGTGGCTACAGAGCAGGAAGGGGAAGTGAATGATAGAGGATGAGGTTAGAGGGCTAGGTATAATTTAAACTACATAAGAATTCTGTAAGGCCATGCTAAATTTAAACCATTTTTATTCTAAGTGTGATGGAAAGTCACGGGGGATTTTAAGAAATGTAACATCATATTTAAGGAAGAAAGCATACTATTTAGAAAGATTACAAAGGCATCGGCATGATGAATGGATTACAGTGTGGTCAAGTATAAACACGAAGTCCCTAGGAAGTCCAACAGCTTACCCTTCCCTATAAAAACTTCCTGTCCGAAGGTCCCAAAGGAAAGTTTCATTCAAAGTACCTTTAAACAGTTTTCAAAACACTAAATGCTAAACAAGATTTTTCATGTACTTCAGACACAACTCACAGAAACAATCTAAAATGTTAAATTTGATACCTGTCTACATTTCAACAACTCGGAAAAATAAAAAAAATCCCTAAGAAGAAGATATAACACTGATGAGAACAGAACAGCTCCAACTATACAAAGGTGATGAGGTGACAAAAATAACCAGATCATAATTCCATGCAAATGGTGTAATTTTTAACTGATCAAAAATAAAAGGTATAGATATTAAAATGTACACATATACAAGCATGATCTCTCTTGACTGACCACCAGCAAGTGGATTTTAGAAATGTTTGAAAAACTCCTGGTGATTTACAAGACAAATCAACCTACGTGTCCTACACTGTATTTTTTTTTTTTTATAATGAGTTATCTATACATTGTTTTTATTTTCCTCAAAGTCTGTTGAAAATCTCTAATGGATGAATTCATGGAATAAAGTAAAGTTTTCGGTATACTGCAGTTATTAAAAACAAAGCACACGAAGAGGCTGACACTGATGTTTATCTCAGAAAAAGCAAAGAGGGAAATAAAAAACTAATAAAAAACTAAGTGACAAAACTTCAAACAATTTTAATTCTTAAATGGGAATATCTTGACTTAGAAGAAGACTCTTGACAGAGCTCCTATTTTTAATTAGATTTATACTTCAGTAGAAAAAAATTGAGACCACCTATGATTTTGCATCAGCTCAATTGGAAGAAATACTGAAGTAAATTAAAAATAGAAGTTTGAGAGGCACCTGGGTGGCTCAGTAGTTAAGTGTCTGCCTTCTGCCCAGGTGATGGACCCGAGGTCGTAGGACTGAAACCCACAAATAGGGCTCTCTGCTCAGCACGGAGCCTGCTTCTCCCTCTCCTTCTGCCTGTCCCCCCATACTCATGTTCTCTCTCTCGCTCTCTCATATTTAAAAAAAAAAAAAATTAAAAAAAAAAAAAGAAGTTTCACACCAAAAAAAAACTCCAAATAATTCAATTAAAAAAATGAGCAGAGGACCTGAAGAGACACTTTCCAAAGGAAATATAATGATAACAACATGAAAAGATGCTCAGCATCACTGATCATCATGAAAACATCAGCATCACTGATCATCATCAAAACCACAATAAGGTATCACCTCACACCTGTCAGAATGGCTAAAACCAAAGACACAAGATATAACAAGTTTTGACAAGGATGTGAAGCAAGAGGAACCCTTGTGCACCATTGGTGGGAATGCAAACTGGTGCAGCCACTGTGGAAACAGTATGAAGGTTCCTCAAAAAGTTAAAAATAGAGCTACCCTGTGATCCAGTAATTCTACTACCAGGTATTCACCCAAAAAATAGAAACATTAATTCAAAAAGATATGTGCATCCCCTATGCCTACTGCAGCATTATTTGCAATAGCTAATATAGGGAAGTAACCCAAGTGTCCATTGATAGATGAATGTATAAACAAAACGTGGTGTATATATACAATGGAATATTACTCAGCCATCAAAAAGAATGAAATCTTGCCATTTGCAACAACATAGATGGAGCTAGCATGTATTATCCTAAGCGAAATTATGTCAGTCAAACACCACATGATTTCACTCATATGTGGAATTTAAGAAACAAAACAAATGAACAAAGAAAAGATGAGACAAAAAATAAAAACTCTTTTTTTTTTTAAAGATTTTTAATTTATTTGACAGAGAGATCACAAGTAGGCAGAGAGGTAGGCAGATAGAAATGGGGAAGCAGGCTCCCTGCTGAGCAGAGAACTCAACGTGGGGCTCGATCCCAGGACCCTGAGATCATGACCTGAGCCGAAGGCAAAGGCTTAACCCTCTGAGCCACCCAGGCGCCCCAAAAATAAAAACTCTTAAATAAACAAACTGGTAGCTGCCAGAGGAGAGGTGGGTGGGCAGATGGGTTGATGAGCACAAAGAAATGTATAGAACTGCTGAATCATTATACCTGCAACTAACAATGTATGCTCATTATACTTGAGTGAAAAAAACCCAGGAAATTTTATGTAGAATGTACTCTGAATGAAAGCAAGAGAATGGCATTTGTGAAAATACCCAGTCAAAATATTAGCATAATCTCCTCCAGTCCCATCCATGTTGATGTTGCCCCCCCCCTTTTTTTTTACATAGCCCTTCAGCCAACCCTAGGATCTGGTTTATTTTCCTTTTCAAAGAAACACATTGAAGTATAATTTAATACAAAAATGCATCAATTCAAGCACACAGTTTCAAGGGTTTTGAGAAATGAATGTACTGGTATAAGAATTAAGCCAATCTCCAAAACCTGTCCTCATGCACCTTTGCAGTCAAATCATACTTCTCCTCCACCCAGTCTCAATCTACTTTCTCTATTACTAGTTTTGTATGTTCTAGAATTTCATGTGAACATAATCACACAATCTATACTCTTTTGCATTTGAGTCTTTCATGCACCCTATCCCTGGGATTCATGCATACTGCGATCTCAGTAGCTCAGTTCTTTTTACTACAAGGTGGCGGTCCATTGTGTGAATACAGCAACTAGTTAGTTATGCACCTGGTTAGATAAACACCAGGGCTGATTACAGTTTGGGGCTATTATGAGTAAGGCTGTTATGAACAACCTCTGTTCAGACATAGGCTTCATTTCTCTTGGGCATGTGAATACTTTGGAAATACAATTTCTGGGTTCTGTAGTAACTCTATTTTAACTGTAAAAACTGTTCTCCAAAATGGCTGTCCACTACATAGGTCTATTATCTTGATTTTTTTTTTTTTTACCACCTACTTTTTCTGATTAGTTCTTTAGTCCTCTTTCCCACCTTCATTTGGATCGAGTATTCTTTAGTATTTCCACTGGCTTATTTTTGTGTGTGTGACCGCTTTACAGATTAGAGTATGTACAACTAATATATCGCAGTATACCTTCAAGCAACACGCCCCTTCACATGTAAACTAACAACATGACAACAGTATACTTTCATATCCCCATACCATCCTTGGTGCTAGTGTGGCTGCACACTTCTCTTCTACATATATTACAGACCTCCAATGTAAACTCACCACGTTTGCTTTAAACAGCCAATTATCTTTTAACAAAAACTCTAAGACCAAAGAAAACAAGTATGCCTTTGTTACATATTCATATATTTACTCTTTTGCCTGCTTTACATTTCTTTATGTAATGACATTAAAAGTTCCTATAACGTTTCTGATAATAGAGGCCTGCTAGCAATAAATTCTCTAAGCTTTTGTTTGTCTAAAAATGTCTTAATTTCACCTACAGATTTTAAAAATATTTTTAGTGATTAGAGAATTCTAGATCGACTTTTCTCTTTCAGCACTTTCAAGATGCATTCCATTGTTTTCTGGCTTGTACCACTTCAGACAAGAAGCAAATGGTACTTCTATCCTTGTTCCCTGTATATAATGTCTTTTCCTCTGGTGTTAAAGAAATTTTTTTTCACTGATTTTTAACCATTTATTATGTTTCTTTATTTTACCTTGTTTGGGTTTCTTCAAGTGTCTGAAATCTGTGGGATTACAGCTGTTCATCAGCTTGGAAAATTTGGGGCCATTCCCTCTTCAAACAGTTTGTCTGCCACTCCTCCTGATCCCCACCCCCAGCCACTCCCTTATATGCATGCTAAACATTTAATATTGTCCCACGGGTCACGGGCTTTGCTCCTTTCATTTTTCTTTGTGCTTCAGTTTGGGTGGTTTCTATGTCTTCAAGTTCATGGATTTTGTCTGCTGCAATGAAGAACGTACTGTTAAGATAATCAAGTGAATTTTTTATTTCATGTATTTCTCAGCACTAGAAGTTCCATTTAGTCCTTTATAAAATCTCTCTTCTGATTATGTTCATATTTCCTTTTAAATACCGAGCACACTTTTAGGATAGCTATTTTAAAATCCTTTACTGCAATCTCCATCACTGGTTATTCGTGTATGTTTCTACTGATAATTTTTTTCCTCCTGATTTTAGGTTGCATTTTCCTGAATCTCTGAATTTTATTTTCTTCATTTAAAGCATTTTCAGTTTTCTTTTGACAGTTATATAACTTGTGGACAGCTTAGCTCTTGCAAAGGCTGTTTTCAGGCTTTGCTAGGACAGATCTACATTTGACTTTACTCTGCGGCTAGTTCAGTTCTTTACTAATAAGGCATGACCTTTCTGTACTTTCAACCTAATATCCCTAGTGTTCAAAGAAGTGTTTTAATTTTTAGCGAGCCAATGTATTCAACTCCTTTATTATTCAGATGGTTATTCAATTGATCACTTTTTCTTCCAGGAAAGCAATCATATGATCTGTTATTAATTATAATTTTGTCTCCAATCCATATATTCACTTTATTCTTTTTTCTTATTTGGTTACACTTGTTAAAACCTCCAGAAAAATGTGAAATACTTTCTTGCTCTTAATTTTAATGTGATGTCTTCAACATTTCACTAATTCTTTTGTTTAATTAAAGATGTACAGGGACGCCTGGGTGGCTCAGTTGGTTAAGCAGCTGCCTTCGGCTCAGGTCATGATCCCAGCGTCCTGGGATCGAGTCCCACATCAGGCTCCTTGCTTGGCGGGGAGCCTGCTTCTCCCTCTGTCTCTGCCTACCATTCTGTCTGCCTGTGCTTGCTCTCTCTCCCTCTCTCTCTGACAAATTAAAAAAAAAAAAAAAAAAAAATCTAAAGATGTACAACTTCCACACTTTTTTTCATGTTAGAAATCTTTTGGTACCTAGATGATATAAATAAAACCATTCTCTCTGTTTTCTTCTAGTACTTACACCCCCCAAAAAAGTACCAATAAAAATGTAAAAGGTTAAGCATTTTTAAGTGAACTTAAACATTTTTTACGTGAACTTCAGAATCTATATAAAAGAAGCTGTATACCTCTACTCACTTGACAAAGAATAAAATTTAAATAAATGAAAAGACATAAATTATAGGAAAGGGAGATTTCATGTGAAGATGTTCCCTAAATTAATTTCTAAATTTAGTGCAAACCCAACTAAACTATAAAATATGAAGAAATAAACTAGACACAGTAATTCAAAATTTCTTATAAAGAAAATGAATATGTGAGAACAGCTGAAACTGAGAAGCAGGATACTAAAGGGACCAGTCCAACCATACAATAAAGCAATTATAAGTAATTAAATCAATGCAGAGTTAAAATAAACATACTAATTACTGCAACAGAAGAAAGTCTAAAAATCAGTCACATATATTTATAAATACTTTTTTATATTTCATTATATTTACCATAAAATTATGACTTCAGTAGGCATTGAGAAGTTACTCAGTAAGTAATGTCAAAGCAATACCTAAGTATCTCAAAAAAATAAAGCTTGATTTTTATCTTTCTTCCTATACCACAATAAATGCCAAACAGATCAAAGGTATAAAAGAAAAATTAAACCATTATTGTACTAGAAAATACATAAATCTTTGAAGGAAAACCTCCCATAAATAATAGAAATAGCAAAAAGTATTTGCAACATATATAACAAAGTACTGATTCAGCTAATATACAAAAAGATCTTAAGGATTCATTTTTTTAATATCCACTAGAAAACAGGAAAGGATATAAAAAAGCTGTGCACTGAATAAAATATACCCAACTTCACTCCAAAGCCAGTGAAATGAAAATTAAAATAATGTTTCATTTTATACCTGATAAATAATAAACAGTATTTGCAAAATGTTAAGTAATTCTTTGACCCAACATTTCTACCAAAGACATACCAACACATATACATGGACACATATGTATACACACACACGATTCCCAACATATGCAGGACCTTTCTTCTAGCATTTCTGAATAGCAAAAATTGGGAAATAATCTAACAGTTCATTAATAACAGATCTATTTTAAATGAACTATGGTGCCTTCATAATCATTATTATAAAGTTCTTAAAAAGAATGAAGTAGGGTGCCTGGATGGCTCAGTGGGTTAAGCCTCTGCATTCCTCTCAGGTCATGATCCCAGGGTCCTGGGGGTTCTCTGCTCAGCAGGGAGCCTGCTTCCCCCTCTCTCTCTGCCTGCCTCTCTGCCTACTTGTGATCTCTCTCTCTCTCTGTGTCAATTTAAAAAAACAAACAAACAAACAAAAAGAATGAGGTAAATAACCCTAAGAGTTGATATGGAGTAATTTTCAAGACCTACTGATAAGTGAAAATGACAAGAAAACAATACATATATGCAAGGGTATGAATGCATCTATAAATACTTTACATGTCTGGAAGGATACTCAAGATCTTAATTTGTAATAGTGGCTTCCCTAAAGAACAAAGGGTTTGGAACTGAAGGTTTACTTTACAGCTGAGTATATGCTACTTCAATACATGTGTATTTACCCAATACAAGTAGTTTTTTTTCTTAAAATTTCTAGCTAAATAAAAAGAGACAAGAAAGTAAGGGTGGGGGGAAGAAAAGGGGAGAGAGAGAGGGAGGAAGTGGGAAGGGAGAGAGAAAAAGGAAGAAGGAATCTATTTTACTGTTGCTTTTGAGTCTTAGGAGAAGGAAGTAAAGAAGATACAGTAAGAAAGCGAATTCTGATTCCTACTTAGAAGTGATACAGTGGTTCAACAAAAATAGGGTC
Source organism: Enhydra lutris kenyoni (assembly GCF_002288905.1). Taxonomy (NCBI): domain Eukaryota; kingdom Metazoa; phylum Chordata; class Mammalia; order Carnivora; family Mustelidae; genus Enhydra; species Enhydra lutris. The sequence goes on along the minus strand of NW_019154093.1, from coordinate 80,722,183 downwards.
ATATTCTTGTATATACTGCTTTTTCACCTAACAGATCACAAGTATTATCTTTCTTCAAAAATTCACTTCCCAGAACATCATTTCAAATGTTTTTGTCACATTTCACTCTATAAACATGCCACTCCTTTGAATTTAATTACATTCTATATTCATTAATATAAACTTCACTGCTATGAGCATCCTTCCAATTAATGCTCTGTAAACACTTACAATTACTTTGTATTAAGATAAATTTCTAGAAGTGAAATTACAAGGTCAAAAGGCAGGTATATTTCAAAGTTTCTGAAACCTACGGCCAAGCTGTCTTCCAAGTTACTCAAATTTCCAATTCCAACAACTCTGAGTAGTTCTCATTTCTTCACTTTGCCAGTCCTAAATAATACCACTCTCTTTATGTCAATTTTCTAGGTAAAAACATATAATCTTATTCAAATATAAATGTTTCTGATTACTAAAGTGGCTGAAGATTTTTTATGTTTTTTAATTACCCATTCATGTATTTAGTAGCTTTTTAAATAATTTACTGGCTTAAATAATTTTAAGTCAGTAAAAGCTATTTATATGTTAAGAATGACACTCATATGCTATCAAGACCAGTACTGTTAACATTGTTCTAGTTTGTTATTCCCCTTAAATTTTATTCATGGTATATTTTTATAATAGCTTTAAGTTCAACATGATTGAAAAATTCAAGAGAAGCAAGCATATGCTTTAAATTTAAATATTTCCTGAAGTAAAAAGTTTTGTTAAATGCCTGTTTTCTCTGCCTCTTTGACAGAGCTCTGCGAATTTTAAGGTACGCAATCTTTTGTTTTAAAATTCCAGTACAGTTAGCGTACAGTGTTATCTTTGATTTGGGTATACAATATAGCGATTTAACAATTCTACATATTACTCAGTTGTCCATCAATCATAAGTGTACTCTTAATCCCCATCACCTAATTCTCCCACCGCCCACCCACCGCCCCTCTGATAACCAGCTTGTTCTCTAGTTAAGAGTGTGTTTTTTGTTTGTTTTTCTTATTCATTCTTTGTGTTTTAAAGGTCCTAATTTTTAACTCCTTACTCCTTCCTCAATAATGAGAGAGCAACCCAAGCTAAGAATTTATCCAAAATCACAGCAGACAATTCCTCTTAGAAACCCTTTACTGAACCCAGGGTGATAACACAACTTCCTTCCTTCCTTCAGTGACATACCGGTTTGAGGGTTATGTGGAGGATACCAAAACTGTTGGCCAGGAAACTTCATCTCTGTGTGGTTCCTTCTGCTCTCTTTTTAATGGAGTCTTCTATGGATGGATTTTCTGCTGGGCTCAGCTTTTATTTTGCATATTCGGTTTAGCTTCATTTACTGTGCTTCTGCCAACCATGTAAGAATCATACCATTGCTTATGAGACTTCTGTCTGGGATAGGTGTTATTTGAATGCAGTCACCATGTTCAGTGTTAAGAATATGGTGGTGAACAAAACAGGCATGGTTCTGTGGGATGGATGTACACAGCAAGACAATTCAATCTAATGTAAGGGTTAAGCAACATTGCCTTTGAATGTTGTTGCCTTCAGGAGGGCAAAAAAACGCCAAGAAAGTGCTTCCAATCTGTTCTACGAGTTAACCCCTCAGAAATAAAGTAACCTCCTTTACTCATGCCCTATGAATGTCTTGCTACTTTTTCAGAGAAGAGCAAAGAATTTCAAATACACTCTCAAGATCTTCCTTCAATCTCCTGATAATAAGATTTATCTCCGTAACTCCAAGGCAAGCTTTCCAGTTAAAGGTTAAGCCTCTTTACAAAATGGCACTTCCGCCCTTTCATAAATCTTCTTACTTAAAGGATTAGCTGAGGCATTTGGAGGTTCATATATACTGGTTCCCCATATTTCATCACCAGCCCTTCCTCTGAAAGTTCAATCTTCTCCCCTACAGTTTCTCATCTCCACATCTCTTTTTGGTTAAACTATTTCCTCCATTCAAAATGACCTACCCATCTGTATCGCCTCTTAGTATCTTACTCCTTTATAATAGCAATTCAATTCAAAGCACTCCATGAAAACTCCCTGATCTTTCTAAATAAACAGAAACTTCCTTTTCTCTGATAATCTCATATCATGTTGACTGTACACTAATGCCTTCTACTTTATAACATAATATTTGGGTAACTGCCATGTGTCATTCCACTGAATATCACAATCCAGCCCTGGCTTGTCCTCTGAAAGTAAAAAGTGAGTGAAATCTGTTGCATTTCTAAATACTAATAATGAAGCAGCAGAAAGAGAAATTAAGGAATCAATCCCATTTATAATTGCACCAAAAATAATAAGATACCTAGGAATAAACCTAATCAGTAAGATCAAAGACCTATACTTTTAAAACTATAAAACACTGATGAAAGAAATTGAAGATGACCCAAGAAATAGAAAAACATTCCATCCTCATGGAATGGAAGAAAAAATATTGTTAAAATGTCTGTACTACCCAAAGCAATCTACACATTCAATGCAATCCCTACCAAAATCCAACAGCATTTTTCACAGAGCTAGGACAATCAATCCTAAAAATTTGTATGAAACCACAAAGACCCTGAATAGCCTAAGCAACGATGAAAAAGAAAAGAAAAGCTGGAGGCATCACAATTCCAGACTTCAAGTTATATTACAAAGCTGTAGTAATCAAAACAGTATGGTACTGGCATAAAAACAGACACACAGATCAACAGAACAGAAAAGAAAACCCAGAAATGTAGCCACAACTATATGGCCAATTAATCTTCCACAAAGAAGAAAAGAATATCCAATGGAAAAAAGACAGTCTCTTCAATAAATGGTGTTGGGAAAACTGGACAGCTCATGCAAAAGAAAGAAACAGGGCCACTTTCTTATACCATATACAAAACTGAATTCATTTTTTTATTATGTTAGTCACCATACAGTACATCATTAGTTTTTAATTAGTTTTGATGTAGTTTTGATTTCATTGTTTATGTATAACAACCAGTGCTCCATGCAATCTGTGCTCAAAATGGGTTAAAGACCTAAATGTGAGACCTGAAACCATAAAAATCCTAGAAGACAGCATTGGCAGTAACTTCTTTGACACAACTTCTTTCTAGATACATCTCCCAAGTCAAGGGAAACAAAAGCAAAATTAAACTATTGGCATATCACCAAGATAAAAAGCTTCTGCACAGCAAAGGAAATAATCAACAAAAATAAAAAGCAACCTATGGAATGGGAAAAGGTATTTGCAAATGACATGTGATAAAGGTTTAGTATCCAATATATAAAGAACTTCTAAAACTTGACATCCAAAAAATGAACAATCCAATTAAAAAATGGGCAAAAGACATGAATAGACATTTTTCCAAAGAAGACATACAGATGAAAAGATGCTCAACATCACTTAGCATCAGGGAAATGCAAATCAAAACTAAAATGAGATGTTACCTCACACCTGTCATAATGGCTAAAATCAACACCACAAGAAACAAAAGGTGTAGACGAGAATGTAGAGAAAGGGGAAACCCTCATACACTATTGGTGGGAATGCAAACTGGTGCGGCCACTCTAGAAAACAGTATGGAAATTCCTCAAAAAGTTAAAAACAGGGGCGCCTGGGTGGCTCAGTGGGTTAAGCCGCTGCCTTCGGCTCAGGTCATGATCTCAGAGTCCTGGGATCGAGCCCCGCATCGGGCTCTCTGCTCTCTAGGGGAGCCTGCTTCCTCCTCTCTCTCTGCCTGCTTGTGATCTCTCTGTCAAATAAATAAATAAAAAAAATCTTTTAAAAAAAAAAAAAAAGTTAAAAACAGAACTATCTTATGATCTAGCAATTGCACTACTGGTTATTTACCCAAAAAGCACAAAACTACTAATTCAAATTACTAAATCAAAATTACTAATTACTACTGTTTAGAGCAGCATTATCTACAATAGTTAAATTATGGAAACAGCTCCCCCTGCCACACACACACAATGGAATATTACTCAGCTGTAAAAAGGAATGAAATCTTGCCATTCACACAACATGGATGGAACCAGATAGCATTATGCTCAGCGAAAAAAGTCAGAGAAAACCAAATATGATGTGATTTTAATATGTGGAATCTAAGAAACAAAACCAACAAGCAAAGGGGGCAAAAAGAGAGAAAGGAAAACCAAGAAACAGACTCTCAACTACAGAAACAACAAGCTGATGGTTACCAGAGGGGAGGTGAGTAGGGGGATGGGTTAAAATAGGCGACAGGAATTAAGGATGTGTTGTGATGAATACCAGATGATGTTCTATGAAATCAGTATATGGTACACATGAAACTAATATTACACTGCATGCTAACTAACTGGAATTTAATAAATAAAAACTTAAATGACAGAAGCAGACTGATCCATTGTCAGGAGATAGACCCAGGTATGACCTTTTGATGTCCAATTTCCTTATCTATAAAACAAAGATAACATTTCCTTCATATCTATTTCATATGGATATTGTTAGAATAAGATCATGTTTATAAATGTAGCTGGTGCTAAATAATTTTTTGTGCTTCCTACTAAAAAAAAAAAAATTTAAAAACTATGTGTTATCCACCCAAAATTTCTATAATATGTTGCTTAGGAGTATACAGCAAAAATTTAAAAATTTAAATGCTATCCTTTACTGAATATATGATACCAGTATAAAAAGATACATAACAGATAAAACAGAGAGTAAACAAGTGACAGAAGGATATTTTTATTGTGCCTGATGGACAGAGCCCTAGAAATGCATAAATTATTAAAACTTACTTTAACAGAAAACAAATTATCTAACATAACTTATTTAAGTGATAAAAGATATTAAATTAAAAGTATAAATACTTATTAAAAATGAAATTGTAGACCCAAGTAACTACCAAAAGATTCTATCAAGCATCTCAGAGGGGAAAGAAAAAAAAAAACAAAAAACCTTTACAAACTCTTTGGGAGAAAAAGAAGAATCACTATCCAACATGTTTTGTTAAAGGAGAACAACCTAGCTAGAGGTTTAAAGGTTTAAAGTTTAAAGAAGTTTAAAGGTTTAAAGAGGTTGAAAAAGTCCTAGCAAGAGTATTAAAAAGTTCATACAAATCTCATGTATAAAAAAGATACAATGATCCCCCAAAAAATCAGCAAACAAAATCCAACAATATATAAAAAGAATAGTATAACATGGTCAAACTGGATTTATTCCTTGAATACAATATAATGGCTTCTCACTGGAAAACAAATAATGTAAATGCCTGCAATAAAAAGATCTAGGAACAAAATTCTTATAAACATTTCAATAACTACAGAAAAATTGCTTGGAAAGAAGTTCAACAACATAAAATTTTAAAATAGGCCTCTTAAAATATTAGACATATAAAAATGTCTTATAGTAACATCATATTTAATGGTTAAAAACTCACTTTCCACTAAGACAAGAGTATCTTTGGTCACCACTTCTTTTCAATACTGTGCTGTAAGTTCCAGCCAGTACGATAAGGGGCTGGGAGACAGAATGGATAAAACTAAAACCATCCTTATTCACAGATCAGATGATTTTATATGAAAAAAATACAAAATAATCTCAGATAAATTACTTTTGTTAAGGAGAGAATTCAAATTCAGCAAGATTGCTGAATTCAGAATAAGTTTAAGATTTTATTTATTTATTTGATGGACAGGGATCACAAGCAGGCAGAGAGGCAGACAGGGGTGGGGGTGGGAGCAGGCTCCCTGCTGAGCAGAGAGCCAGATGTGGGGCTCAATCCCAGGACCCAGGATCACGACCGGAGCCAAAGGCAGAGGCTTTAACCCACTGAGCCACCCAGGCACCCCTGAATCCAGAATAAGTTTACAAAACAACTATATTCTATATTCTAGCAGTAAAGAATAAAAATTTATAAATACCATTTTATAGCATTTTTTAAAAGATTTTATTTGAGAGAAAGAGCAAGAACAAGCAGGGGGGAGGGGCAGAGGCAGAGAGAGAATCTCAACCAGACTCCTCTCTGAGAATAGAGCCTCACATGGAGTTTGCTCTCAGGACCATTAGATCATGATCTGAGCTGAAATCAACAGCTGGACACTCAACTGACTGAGACACCCAGATGCCCCTACAGCACTTTTAATAACGAAGAATCTATGCATAAACTAACAAAATTTTTCTAATTTCTGCTCTCATTGTGACTCCTGAAATCTACTAATGATTGAACTAGTCTCTCCTGCAGAAAAAAAGTTATAACCTCTGAACAAAATACAAAATGACAACAGCTTAAAGTCCCTGAAGAATAAACAAAAGTGGTCAGATTCCAAAGCAGTGGAAACTAGCAAAAACAGGCTAGCATGAGATTAAGTTTCACACTTTCTCATAGCTCTTATCCCAAAGCCTAAAGCCCACATAGGCAGAAGAGTGAAAATCTGATAGAAAACTGGTGTCTTAAAGAATCAGACACCAGTTTTTGCAGCAATTACAGCTACTAAAAAAAGAAGGAAGAAAAAGTCCTGAGGAAGAGAGAGAGCAAGAGAAAGGAAGACTCTAGTTCTGTAATATGAAGTCTTTGTCTCTGACTGCCAAGTGAATTGTTAATGCTTGCAAACAGACTCAAAGCAAACCAGTTAAAGATAAAGAAATGAACTGAACTGAGACACTGTTTGACGTTTGAATCCAACTAAGAAGTAAAATGATTACTTAATCTCAATCTCTCTCTCTCTCTCTCTCCCTCTCTCTCTCTCTCTCACACACACACACACACACAAACCCCAAGTGAAAACTGTAACAGAATCCAGAATTTCCACAACAGAACTTTCAGAATATCTAGGATTAATCAAAATGTTACCTAGCCTCAAGTGAAAAAATAACCAACCAAGACCAATTCCAAGATTACCCAGGTATTAGAAATACTAAGACTTTAAGCCAGATATTCTAATTAAACTTCATGAAATAGAGAAAATGTGTTCACAGTGAATGAAAAGACAAAATCTCTATCTCAGAATGAGAGAGCATCAGATCAAAATTCTAAAGATTCTGCTAAATGGGCTTAAGAGCAGATTGGATTCTAGCAACATAAGAGTCAGTGAACATGAAGATACATTAACGGAAATTACTCAGTCTGAAGAAAACAGGAAAAAAAAAAAGACTGAAAAATATAAACAAAGGCTTCAGGTACCTGTGAGACAGAAATACAAATTCTGAAATACAAGTAAATGAAATTCAGAAGGAGATGAAGAATAGGGCAGGAAAAAACATTTGAAGAATTAATGGCCGAAATTTTACCACTGTATGTATGTAATTATGTAATGAAAGACCCAAACATTCAGATTCAACATGCTCATCAGCAAAGCCTAAGGAGGACACAAAAGAAACAACAACAAAAAGGAACTTTCCTTTTTGAGGAAACACTAAGAGGCATATTTTAGTCAAAACACTGAACACCAAGAATAAAGAAAAAAAAAACCTTAAAAGTATTCAGAAGGGAAAAAAAGACAATATGTATACACACACACACACACACACACAGAGGACAAAAATCATTTAAATTCTGACTTATCAGAAACAATGGAAAACAGATGAGAGAAAAACGTTTTTAAAGTGTAGAAAGAAAAATTCACCAATCAAAAGTTTAACATTCACTTAAAAAAAAATTCTTTGAGAATAAATGCAAAGTAAAAACTTCTCAAAGAATACAGTGAGAATTCACCCCTATAGATGAGCACTACAAAGAAATGCTAACTAAAGTTCTTTAGGCTGAAATGAAGTGGTATCAGATTAAAGGTCAGATCTACAAAGAGAAATGAAGAGCACCGGTTAATCCCCTCCATTCTATAAAGTAAATAGATCTATTTAAACTAATATTTTAACAATGTATTTTGAGATTTAGAGTGTATTAAATGCAATTCACAACTATGGCATATAAAGGAGGGGAGAGAGGATAAAAATGGACAGATATAGCTGAAATATTACTGCACATAAGTAGTACAATATTAACTGTTAAATGGAAAATTAATTAAGTACGGTGTGATTTCTATAGCAACCACTCCAAAAATGTATTAAATAAGAACACTAATAAATAAACCAAAAGAGAATTCTAAAACATTTACCAATTCAAAAATTAGGACAGAAGAAACCAAGGAAGGGAAAACAGAGAATTTAAATCAGATTGCATCAATAACTAAATGTTAATGGTCTAGTATTTTCATACTGGCAAAATCCAACTCATGCTGTCTCCAAAAGGACTAAAACTATGATACAGTTAGGTTGAAAATTAAAAGGATACACCAAAAAAGTAGTAACCAAGAATGGGGGAGTAGCTATATTAGCATCTGATCAAACAAACTCCCAAGTAAAAATATTACCAGAGATGAAGAGGGGCACATCATAATGATAAAAGGGTGAAGTCATCAGAAAGATGTATCATAAACATGTAAGTACCAAAAAGTAAAGCCTCAAAATACAGGAAGCAAAAACCTGACAGAAATAAAGAGTAAAGTAGACAACTCCACAATCACAATTGGAAATAGTTTAATACTTCATCTCAGCAACTCATAAAAAAGTATATCATTAACTTCATTAAGTTAATTAAAGTAATTAAAAATCAGGAAAGACAGATAGCTAAACACCATCATCAACTAGCTTAACCTAATATTTATAAAACATTACCCCACCAACTGCAAAATACAGATTCAAGTGTATTTGCCAAAAAAGACCACAAGCTGAGCCATAAACAAGTACAAGAGATCTAAATTGATTTAAATTATACAGAGTATCCTTTATGATCACAAATTAAATTAGAAATCAAAACAATAAGATATCTAAGGAACGCCTGGGTGGCTCAGTTGGTTAAGCACCTGCCTTTAGCTCAGGTCAGGATCTCAGGGTCCTGGGAATGAGCCCCATGTTGGGCTCCCCGCTCAGCAGGGAGTATGCTTCTCCACATTCCTTCTGCCCCTGCCCTTATACACATGCATACATACTCTCTCTCAAATAAATAAAATCTTTTTAAAAAAAGATAGCTATCTTCCTGTTTCTAAAATTTGGCAAACTAAACAACACAATTAGAAATAAGTGATTTTCATAGAAGATATCCTAAGGAAAATTATAAAATTTTTTAACTGAGTAATAATGAAAAAAAAAAAATTAAAATACCTGGGTCATTAGAGGGAAATTTACAGTTTTAAAATTCTTATAGGAAAAGAAAACAACAGATAAACAAATAAGTAAAATTCTTATAGGAAAAAAAAGCTTACTAGGAAAAAAAGAAAAATATAAAAATCAAAGACCTAGAGTTCCAATGTAAAAAGCTTTTTAAAAAGAGCTAAATAACTCTAAGTAAGGAAAAGGAAGGAAAAAGTAAAAATAATGAAACAGAAAACTAACAGAGTTACTGTTACTAAATGCAGCTAAAGACAAACGTTAGTTCTTTGAAAAGATTAACAAAATCAATAAATGCCTACCTAGATTGAGAAAAAGAGAAAACAAATTACCAGTATCAGGAATGAAAGAGGGATTATCACTACAAAGCCTAGAAAATGAGAGGCATAAGAAAGTAATATGTATAATTGCTCACCGAGAAGTTTTATAACTTCCATGAAATGGAGAAATTCCTTAAGAATACTATCAACTAAAATTGATACAAAATGTAAATAAAATTTGAATACCCATATATACACATATATTATATGTATATATATGAAAGTTGAATTTGCTATTAAAAACCTTCCCACAAAGCAAATTTTCAGCCCAGGTAGTTGCTTAGGTAAATCTATCAAACTTTTAAGAAGTAACACTAATACAACACAAATGCTTTCAGAAAATAAAGAAGATTATTTTCCACTTCATTTTATGAAGGCAGATAACTCTAATACCAAATACGGCTAAATAGAAAGAAGATAATACATTATGGCCAAGTATTACCCCAGGAATTCAAAGTTGATTTAACATTTGAAAATCTAACAAGTAATTTACCACATTAACAGAACAAAGGTGAAAAATATTATCATCTCTACAGATGAAGAAAAAGAGTATGTGGCAACATTCAACACCCATTCATGACAAAAACTTAAGTGAAATAGGGAGAGAGCCAAACATCTTGAACCTGGCAAAGGCAACTGATGAAACATCTACAGCTAACACCATACTTGATGAAATTTTCTGTAAAAAGCATATTATAAAAACCTTTAACGGAAATCCAGAAGACTTATAAAATACAGATGGAGACAATCTTTTTAACAAAAATTATAAACCCAAAAGTTATAAAAGATTTATTTGAATATATAAAAATTTAAAACATATGAATAAAAAATTATAAATAAAGCAAAAAAGTACACTTAAATGTCCAATATATTTATGAAAAGGATGTTCAAATTTGCTAACCAGAAAATACAAATGAAGATAATAATGAGTAACACTTCAGAGTTATCAATCTATCAAAAATTAAAAAGAACTTAAACACCTACAGACATTTAGGTATCTTACACATTATAGGTAGAAATATGATGAAATAAAGTCTTTTTGGACAACATTTTGGGAATACTATTAAACATAAAATGCATATACCCTTTGATCCAGCAATCCCACACTTGAGAATAAAAAGACACACACAGTCTCTGATCCAGCAATCATATTCTTGAGAATCATTTTCAGAGAAAAATCCCCATTATACAAGGACATATTTAATAGGATACTATTGTAACAATGTTTATGGTAGCAAAATAACAAACATCACTGATATGGAAATGATGGAATAAATTACAGTATAAACTACATATAGCATTATAACCAATGTATTACAGTATGTTTCATTATGTAGTCATTGCAAAGACTGATTCAGATCTGTATCAGATGATATGGAAGAGTACTTCCAAGAAATACTAACGAGAAATAACTTAAGAAAAATAAGAGGCATAAAAACAAGCATCCAAAAAACCTATTCAAAATTTTAAAAGCTGCACCAGAACATGCTTGTGTTTCTGTATGCTGTATCATATTATAGAAGATAAATATGCCTGGTTGTTAACATGGGTTGGCTTTCAGGCAGCAAGAGAGGAGGAAAGTCTATGTGTAAAACATCGGCAGACTTCAACAAAAGAGAAAGAAAAAAAAACTCTGAAAAAATAGGTAAATAATTACATTTATGATCTAGAAACTAGATAAGATATGTATTTGTATGAATACATATGAAGAAGCTAAATGAAAATTAAATTTATAAAAATGTTCAAGACATGACTGTTGAATACCTTTCTACTTTCATCTCAATCTGGGTTTGAAGTTTTGTGATGTAAGCTAGATTTTTTTCTTCCACAGAGACAAAAAGAAGTCCTGCATCCTTTCTTCATCTCAGAACTAAATTTTAAATTAAATTTTTCTTTAAGATTTTATTTATTTATTTGAAAGACAGAGATTGCAAGTAGGCAGAGGCAGGCAGAGAGAGAGAAAGGGAAGCAGGCTCCCTGCTGGGCAGAGAGCCTGATACAGGGCTAGATCCCAGGACCCTGGGATCATGACCTGAGCCGAAGGCAGAGGCTTTAACCCACTGAGCCACCCAGACGCCCCTAAGTTAAATTTCTTATGTAAGAAAGTTACAAGAGTCTGGCAATGGTACTGAAGGAAACATCAGAAAATCTGTCATAAAACTAAGAATGAGAACAGGTGCATTTACATCATTTGACCATTTCTTTTTGTGCAGGTTGCTCCGGAACTCCAGCCAACTTATTCCCCTCACAAGGAGGTAATTTATATTACATATAGTGCATGAAACTGGAGAAGAGTAAAGTTAAATTTAATGTTCAGTATTAAATACTAATTTCTCAGTGGAAATCTAAACTCTATAACTCTCCATTACAAAGAAGTGACTAAAATAGATTAGTTTTTCAGATAAGGCTGTCACAGAATCACAGCTCCAGAAAAATAAATTCTCCTAACTTTCATTCTAAAGGGCCTGTGGGTAAGGAGAACAAGAGTCAAATATTCATGTAATTCCCAAGCTCTAACATTAAGAGCAATAATAAATTTCATTTGGAGAAAAACCAAAGTGGCAAAAATTTCTGTCAGCATAAATTCTTTCAATGCAAGTTAAATATGTTGACATTATTCAATTTTTTAAATATTAATTGTATACCTTTGCATGATTTATAAAGTTAACCTAAAATTTTTTTCATCTAAGTGAAAACAGTGTTTTCTATCAGAATGAAACAAAGTGCAAAGAATGCTGAGTTCACTTTGAACATCAATAGTACAAATACCATAATAGGGACCCTATAGTCAACATCATGAATTAGGTCTGTCTTTATCGTTCAGCAATAGGAAGCCCTGATTTTAACGCATATTTATGTTCCATTTTGACTCAGAAGATCAAGAGATAGTGTACAAAAAATTAGAGAGGGAAAGCACTCTGAATCCATTATAGCACAAAATGGAAATGAATAAGCAAATTAAACAAACAGGCGAGGAAAAGAAATAGCCTTGGAGAAACTGGAATAGAGTTATGGCAAGTGAACTGTGAAAAAGTAAAGCACTCGAAAAAAAAGAAAAAAGAAAAAAAGAATGCTTTAAAGAAATATATTTCTGCATATACAGAGAGAGAAAAACAACTTAAGTCTTAGAAAGTATGGTGGCAGAAGATTGTTAGAAATTTCTAACATTAAGTTAATCTAATTCTTTCAGAACAGGAATAAAAAATTTACCTTTTCAGATTCACCATTGCCCAAGGAATCCCAGTAGGCGTGTTGAAGGCAGGAAGGAGTTTCTCAGCCAGTTGAACTGCTTTAATCTTGAATATCTGAGATGAAAACATAAAAACATTTTTTATAAAAAAAAAAAATTAGAGCCACCCATGCATAAATTATAGCCATTATCATCTGCTGATCTCTCACAGGTTGCACACTATAGGGAAGAAGTCCAAGGGGGAATAATGGCATCTCTTTCATACCATGGAGCATACAGCAATCAGAGAAGATATCTGTAAACTAGATACTAGGAAAACTACCAGTGTGTAATATCCTGAAATTATAATTACTGAAAGGGAAGGATATGGTTTTGGTGTTAATATTACCTGTATTTTCAGATGGCAAAAGTCTTAGAGAAAATATCAGGTTATGAAATATCCATACAATGGTATTTAAGCTTAGTAGAAATATTAAAACAAAAAGATGCAACCAATGTGGATAAATGTTCTTGAGCCTGGATGGATCAGTGGGTTAAAGCCTCTGCCTTCAGCTCAGGTCATGATCCCAGGGGTCTGGGATCGAGCCCCACATTGGGCTCTCCGCTCAGCAGGGAGCCTGCTTCCTCCTCTCTGTCTGCCTCTCTGCCTACTTGTGATCTCCATCTCTCTCTGTTACATAAATAAATAAAATCTTAAAAAAAAAAAAAAAGGTTTCAGTTCGCATTCCAAATTTACTTGGAGAGTAATAAATGCTTCACCCCTCAGTCCTAATTACTATTATTCTGGGTACCAAAACAATAAATTTCCTTAATATCAGTGATTTCCAAACTTTTAAAATCATGTACTACCACCAAAATATACATAGTAAAATTTCTAATATTCTTGGAATGCCCAGAGAGATCACTTTGGAGACCTGTGACATAGAGGCTCCAAAATGAGACTGGGTCATAATATCCAATTAGGAAAAGGAGTATGTTCTCCTATATGCTTCAAGCCTATCTTTTCTCCAGTTGATTCCAAACTGATCAGATACTTAAGCTCCCATCACTTCACTGCAGTCAAATGTTTTTGATAATATATGAGATCCTTCAAATAAGTAAGTAGTTGATGGTCTGGAATGGATCAAAGTTCTACACTGAGGTTACACTGAACAAAGCACCCCAACATTACTGGGGGTTGAAGGTATTAGAAATATGTGCAAGCTGACAAAGAAATAGGACATTAAGATGTTTTGCAAGGTTCCTTAAATGAAGCAAAACCTCTTTGCACAATTTTTAATTAGATGTTCTCATACATCAACAATTTACCATTTCCTTGAATACCTATTTTGGCACAAAAGTCTCAATGAAAAATGTAACAATTTAAGGTTAAAGTTTTAATAATTTTCTCATATTCATCTCATTAATTCAGAAAAGCAAATACAAACTGTTCTCTTTATATTAACATTTGTATGTTACAAAAGTCAAGTTACATTATATAGTGAACAGCAGTACTGCTTATGTTTACCATGAAGATGAAAGGACTAAGGTCTTACCTAATATTAATATTACGGATTTATTAATCACATATTTTTATATTACATCTTTTCTACATATAAAAACTGATAGTCAAAATGGTAATATGACTTACAAACATAAACATTTTCTAAGTAGAAAGCATTCTCATTTCACTTCTAGGAGTAAATTTCCCAAAGACAGTTTCTAATTTTCACATTCTTTGCACTGTTAGTAACAGATAACATATATAGTAACCAGTTATAATACACAACACCCCCAAACCCTAATATTAGTATCACCGAGAACAATTTCCTTATATAGTGTACTTGTCTTAATTTCTTCACAAAGATACAAACTCTTCAATGTTAAATAAATCATTGCCCTACATAACCTATTTTCAGAAACATATTTTGGAAGCAACAGCAACAGCTAATTTAAAACACATTTTTTAGCATGCAAAATCCAAAATGTATCAAAGCAAGAAAATAATTCTCTTTTCCAGTCCTATTTCTCAACCACACAATTCCTTCGACAATACAAACAGCTTCAGGTTCTTAAGTATCTAAGTAAATATTTTGTGCTAAATCAGTTCCACAATGTGCATGGCTCCTAGCTAGCCTTGTCACATCAAATCCTCATTTTCTGACCCTCCCAGAAGTGGAAATCCTGTTACAGTTCACACACACACACACACACACACACACACACACACACACACACACAGTTTTTGTCTTTGTCTTTCTCAAACATGGAATAGTACGTGCTCTATTCTGAACTTGCTTCTTTCACTTCATGGTACTGTGGAGATCTTTCCAAATCTGTCCACTAAAGTAACAACCTTTTCTTTAGTGGCTGCAGAATTTCTCCTTGTATGGATACACTGGAATTTATTTAGTCAGTCCTCTATGTAACAGATGTATGTCTCCAAACTATGTGACTATATAAGATAAATTCCAAAATGGGAAATGAAGTATCAATTGGTGTATTCATTTGTAATTTCGACAGTTAGTGCCAATTTGCCTTCCATGCGTTTTACTAATTTATATTCTTACCTGGAAGTATGAGTAGCCATTTCCCTGTGTTCTTGTTAACACAAAAGTTAGCAATTTTAATTGCCGCCTATCTCATTTACAATGGCCCAACCAAATGATGGACACCTCACAATTTTAAGGCTTTACAATGGTGTGAAAGTGATATGCATTCAGTAGAAACCAACTATAAATTTTTATCTTTTCCCAGGCTAGAGAAATGTGGTGGATACTCCCTCATGATACTGGGCATAGGCAGTGAACCACAGGTCCTGGTCAGCCATGGGATCATGAAAGTACCAGACAGCTATTCTGTCTTTCACTTTCAGTAGAGGATTCAATAAACTACAGCAGACATTCAGCACTTTATTATAAAGTAGGCTTTGTGTTATGATTTTGCACAACTGTAGGCTAATGGAAGTGTTCTGATCACATTTCAGGTAGACTAGGCTAAGCTACACTGCTCAGTAGATTAAGTGTATTAAGTGCATTTTCAATTTACAATATTTTCAACTTTCGATGGGTTTATCAGGATGTAACCCTGTTGTAAATCAAGGAAGATCTGTAGTTGAAAAAGGAGACTGGTGTCATTTTTATTTTCATTTCCTTTATTATAAATGCAGTAGATAACTCAACACCCATTTCAAGCACACCTTCAAACACTGCAGAGGATGGAAAACTACATAACATTTCCGAGTCCACTCCACCTACGGTTCAACATATGGCAAAGCCACTGCCAAGCATACTTAAATATGCAGCATTTGGAAGGAAGAAGTAAGCGATCTGAGGCAGTGGCCTTGCAAGCAACGTGGTGAAGGCATCTGACTCTTCTGTGGTGGCTCTAACTGAAGTTCTCATGACTGGTCCCCATCTTCACAGAGACCATGCAGGCAATAAAGACAATGGATGAGATACAAGGTATGGCATGTTTGGGCATTTCTCCTGACTGTATGGTTCTAAGGTATATAACAAAAAAGTGTTTCATGTCATGGCCCGCCCCAAGATTCAGTTAACTATCAGTACCCTGTAATAAACCACTAGGTAAAACAGATTCTGCCAATTTTACTGTAATTCCTAATGGATAAGATAATGAGCGCAACTCAATTATTCATGTTTAAGAGGCTCAATTGTATTAAGACTCTACAACATTTCACTTATTCACAGAAAAAACTTTTATGTGTTCAATGTACATTATGTAAAATCTCCCAGTTATTTTTACCAGAAAATAATGGTAGGCAATGGAACTAAAACTAGTTCTAGGTTTAGAAGAATTAATACTGGAAGAACTATTCCTAGGTGTGGAAGAATCAGAAGAAACGAGGTTAAACAAATACAATGTGGCAAAATTACAAAGAGCTTTAAAATAAAACTGATGAAACTTAAAGTAACATAACCGAAAACACAGAGAACCACTGTAGATTCTTGAGGAGGTAAGTAATATTAGAATCCATGGGTGCCAGCAAAGTAACAGTCAACAAAACCAAAAGACAACTGACAGAATAGGAGGAGGTATTTGCAAATGACATAACAGATAAAGGGCTAGTATCCAAAATCTATGAAGAATTTATCAAACTCAACACCCAAAGAATAATCCAATCAAGAAATGGGCAGAAGACATGAATAGACATTTCTCCAAACATATCCAAATGGCCAACAGACACAGGAAAAGATGCTTAACTTCACTCAGCATCAGGGAAATGCAATCAAAACCACAGTGAGATACCACCTCACACCAGTTAAAATGGCTAAAATCAACCAGTCAGGAAATGACAGATGTTGATGAGGATGCAGAGAAAGGGGAACCCAACTACACTGTTGGTGGGAATGCAGGCTGGAGCAGCCACTCTGGAAAACAGCACAGAAGTTCCTCAAGTTGAAAATAGGGACGCCTGGGTGGCTCAGTTGGTTAAGCGGCTGCCTTTGGCTCAGGTCATGATCCCAGCGTCCTGGGATCGAGTCCCACATCGGGTGCCTTGCTCATCAGGGAGCCTGCTTCTCCCTCTGCCTCTGCCTGCCATTCTGTCTGCCTGTGTTTGCTCTCTCTCCCTCTCTCTCTCTCTGACAAATGAATAGATAAAATCTTAAAAAAAAAAAAAAAAAAAGAAGTTGAAAATAGACCTATCCTACAACCCAGCAATTGCAGTACTGGGTATTTACCCCAAAGATACAAATACAGTGATCTGATGGGGTACCTGCACCCCAATGTTTATAGCAGCAATGTCCAATAACCAAACTATGGAAAGAGCCTAGATGTCCATCAACAGATGAATGGATAAAGAAGATATGGAGTGTGTGTGTATGTGTGTGTGTGTGAGCGAGAGAGAGAGAGAGAAAGAAAGAGAGAGGGAGGGAGATATTACGCAGCCATCAAAAAGGGGAATCTTGCCATTTGCAGTGATGTGGATAGAATGAGAGAGTATCATACTAAGCGAAATAAGTCAATCAGAGATAAGACAATTATCACATGATCTCACTCTAGTGGAATTTAAGAAACAAAACAGAAGATCATAAGGGAAGAGAGGAAAAAATAACACAAGATAAAATCAAAGAGGGAGACAAACTGTAAGAGACTCTTAATCACCGGAAACAAACTGAGGCTTGCTTGAGGGGAAGGAGGTGGGGGGATGGGGCAACTGGGTGATGGGCATTAAGGAGGGCATGTGATGTAATGAGCGCTGCGAATTATACTAGACTGATAAATCACTGACCTCTATCTCTGAAACCAATAATACAGTTTATGTTAATTAAGTGAATTTAAATTTTTTTTAAAAAGAACCATGGATGCTTTTGGTTTCTTTATTGAATTAAATTACTAATGTAATACTCCCAACAGCCTGTTTTCAACCTAGCAGAGAATATAGAAGTGAAGAGTTCAGAATGCCCAAATGACTCCCCATCTCACTCAGAGGAGAAGTCCCTTAAAAGGCTATAAATCTTTACAAGCGATGAACCTCTACGACTTCTATGCCTCACTCTCTCCTTTCTTTCCCTTCCAACAACTACTTCAGCCCTACTAATTGTTTTAGTTGTTTTCTAACAATGCCAGTTATGCTTTTGCGCTTTGTTTCAGTGGCTTTTCGTCTGCTGTTCCTTTCAACTAAATGCTCTTAGAAAAAGGCTCTCTCTTCTCCTTCAGGAGAAGCCATTCTCATGGCCCTCTCTTATCTCCTTCAGGTCCCTATAAATGTAAACCTTGCACATACTCCCTGACCATCTTATTTGAAATTAAAGCCTCTTGACCCCCTTCCATGCTCTACTTCTCTCCTTACCGCTTCTCAGTAACAGTGCATGTGCGTGTATGTGGGCTCTCACATATCTACTCCGTTCATTGCCTGTTGAATGCCTGAGATTTATAATAAACAAGTAACTATCTTATTTCTCTTCCATACCAACTTCATATCCCCAAAATACCTGACATTAACATGCAAAGGTTTTAAGACTTTCAAGATATTCTACAGAAAGGTTGGGATGATAACAATGATGATAATGACATACACATATATTAACCGATTTAATTCTCACAACAACCCAATGAGATAAATACCATTACTCCCATTTTACAGAGTAGGAAACTGAGGTTTAACACAAGTAAGTTCATTTAAGGTTTAACACAAGGTCACATAACCAGTCAATGGTAAGCCTGAATTTAATCCTAGACAGTCTAGCTCCAGAGTCCATGATCTTGCTTGACAATTTCACTAATTAGATAAAGACAGAGATTACTGACATCTTGATATAGACACAAATGTAGACAAAGACCTTCCTACACCTCTCATTATTTAATCTTACTTTTTGTAGTCAACAATTAAATTCCTCAAGGTATTTGACTAATTCATTGCACATCTCTTTGCCCTGTATCTTACATCCCCCCTTTTGAATGACAGTTTGGCTAATATAAAAATCTGAGTTGGCAAGTTATTTTATCTTTGCGATCTAAGGATATCACTCCAGCATCTTCAGGTGTCTATTGCTACTGGCCACTCTGCTGTCAGCTGTCATCCTTCTGTAACTAATCAGCCCTTTCTCTTTAGAAGCCTTAATATTTTCTCCTTATTCTTGATATCTTTTCAAATATTGATTCTCTATCATTTATTCCATTAAACTCGTCTAACACTTCTAAACATTCTTTGAAACCTCTCATTATTTTACATCTCTCAACTCTTTTCCTTAATTTCTCTTTTTGACTCTCTACATTGCATTCTGGATGAATTTTCATCATCACCATGAACATCCTTAAAGGCTAGAGAGGTGTTCATCAGGATCAAGGGAAGGTTACTACAAAACTGCAGATTAACATATTCGCACACACGTCTCCCTCAAAATGAGCCTGCAAACAGTATCTAAACTCACAATGAAATGTAAGATTTATTCTATTTACAAACTAACAAGTTAGCATACTACATTTTCAGTAATACCCAGAGTCATAAGTATCTCTGACTAGTGGGTCAGAGACCAGAGGACTATTTTGTTCATGGCAAAGTATCAGCCAAAGATCTGAGTTAATCTACACTGCCTGTACTTGCCCCACCTGCAGCCCCACCTAAATCTCAGGAGAGATGATTCAAAGAGTCCGTGGTAGATTCCTGCACACATGGTGGGTTGTGTTGCAGAAAAAGAACATTGAGCTTAGAGAATCTCTTTTACAGTAAGTGAAAGCAAGCCCATTTGAGGATCTTAATTCATCCCTGCAAGTATAACCCTAACGACCTAAGTAAAGAGCAGTCAAGGCCTTGTACCCTTGGTATTCCTGGCAGAAGTGTGCAGGGACACAGGCACTATGGTGTTTTGCTTTCCTAACCCTTCACATCAGCAGCAGCACTGCCTTCCTGTAGCAGCAGCTAAATCCACTTTTTTCTGATGCTAGCAGAACCAGCTTCATGACCCTTAGCCCTCATTGGAAAGACAGCAGCAAGAGCACCAACCTGCCAGCACACTTTCATCAGAGGTCTGAATTTCAGCACTACTTAGCCCTTCCTCTTACAGTTTCTAACATTTAGTCATTAAAAACTCATCCCCATGTTCCCTCAACCCTGGTTGCTTCCTGTAGGAGGTACCTCCATGATACTTCAGAATATTCTTTTTAATCTAGCACTTACCTAGTGACTTTGTGCCTAGTCAATAATCTGCATATTAAATTCTCTCTGTTCAAATATTGGCATGGTTTGTCTCTTAACTGGATCCTGATGGATAAAAAAATAATCCATATTTTGTTACATATTTAAAAAGAAGGAAAATAAAAATAAGGAAAATGAAAATTCTTAAAATCATACATAGTTCCTATATTCTGAACCAAACAGTATCATGATATATTTCCATCCTTCTTGCTCTAAGAACATACAATTGCTAAGTAGATTTTAATTCTGTCTTTTCCTGCTACTAACATAATAACATAAGTATCTTTGCAATTTTCACAAAACTGTCCAATTTATTGTATCCATTTCCTCTCCTCCCACTCACTCCTCATCCTATTCCAACATGGCTTCTGTCCCCCTTATTTCACTGAACTACATCTTGCTAATGATTAGTCACACACTTGAGCACAGATCATTATGATGAGGGAGGAGAAGGCTGGCTGAGGACAAAGCAAAAGCTGGCACCTTGCACCCCCTCTCCACCCGCTCCCCTTGGTAATATGTGTGACATTCCTCAGACACCTCTGGCTGCCCTAAAAGAAAAACAAATGGTTAACTTGCAGAGATCACAATCCGCAAGACAGGAGTCTCCCTTGGTTTACAAATGTCCTACTGATTTACAACAAAGAAGCTATTTTATCAATAGCCCAACTTCCAGAGACAAGTAACTCAGTTCCTCAAGCCCTAGCATTGCCCTCCCCTCCATAAAACTGAATAAGCCTGAGGAGGAAGAAAATGGAAATAAAGTTAAACCTAAATCTAACAAGGAAGCTTGATAGAAGAAATGTGACATTCCACCATGAAACTCCCAATTGTCTCCATGTTGGTGCCTCATTAGAGGGAAGAACGGCCTTGGCTCGACAATAACCAGGCCTCCAATATCCTGACAGTCTTCTTTACCCTGATAGCCCTTCTGAACACCCCCTTTGTCCTCACCTACCGCCTAGTCCACCCCTACCCTGCCTTTAAAAACTCTGACCATAATCTGGTTCAGGGTCCAAGTCCCTACTCCACGTGTCGGGTATACATGGGCCCAAGTTTAAGCTTGTCAAATAAACCCTCGCGTGACTGCATCGGTGTTGGCTCCTTGGTGGTCTCTCGGACACGAAAACTCAGGTACAACAATTACTGACCAGTTCCTTCCTAAAATACTTCCTTCCCTTGTGTTCAGTAACCCCAAAATCTCCCTACCTCCTTCACTGACTCATTCTCCTTATATCTGACCTTTAATGCTGTGTTCCTCCAGCCTTGATTCCTACCTCTTCCTATCTTCCTATCCTAAATTGTCTCCCTGAGCAACTTCACACGTGCTTGCTTTCAATTATCAGGTACACAGCAGCTGACTCCCACATTTATATTTCACATCAAGACTTCTCCAATAAGCACCAGCTCCGTTACATCTGTTTACTACCTACTTCCACATAAATATAGCAAAATCCCCTCAAACTCAAAATACTTATAATGAATTGATGATCTTCCACTCCCAATTCAATGTTATTAAAGTGCTCAATTTCTAATACTGTCCTGCCATCAGTACCAAAACCCTGAAACTGGAGATGGAACCAAGTCCTCCTTCTGCCTCATAACCCCTTACAAAGTATCTCCCAATCCTTTGGAATTTACCTCCCAAATCTCCTGAAATCCTTTAATCTCTCATTTCTACAACATCTGCATCCAAGCTGCCATTTTTCTTGCCCCAAGTACTGCAATGGCTAACTAACTAGATGAACAGAATATATACACACATGCAGGCAAGCAGGCACATACACCCTCCACGCTACAACTATAGGTCTATAATTTGCTTTTGTCATGGAATATACCAAGCATATTTTTCCTAGATAAAATATATCAAACTTAGGTTCACAGTTGTGTAAGTGAGAGATGAATTAATTTATTCAAACATTCCACTCTAGATGAATATTCAGGTCTTCTCAAATATTGGCTACTAAAAACACTATTGCAAAAAAATATCTTTCTAAATACTTCTTAAGTATCCACGTTGTTACTTTCAGATAATATATCCCTAGAGGCAGGTTACTGGGTCAAAGGGAATTTTACATATTAAATGTTTTCTTGACACCACCAAATTATTCTCCAAAAGGTTGTCTCATTTGTATTCCCTCCAACAGCTTATCACACATTTGTTAAAATTTAAACTACACATTTAAATACATCCTATTTAAAGTGAATGCACTTTATTGTATGCAAATTAGCCTAAGCAGAGTTGCTTAAAATAACCTTTAAGCTGGGCCTTGAAGTTCTTTATCAGACAGAGAATGTGGAAGGGTCTATTTTAGGCAGAAAATTATGGTAGAGGTCTATAAACATGCAGGAAATAAAACAATGTGGTCTAAATACAGTTTCATGTATGCAGAATTTCGAGCTTCTCCTCTGTGGATCCCTCCTATACTGGATTTCACTTCTAATATCTAGCTTCTGTGTTAGCTCCAAACTCTGTCTTCTGATCTGAAAAACCAATAATCATAACTATAATTAACTATGACTGGTACTGGTTATAACTTTAAACAGGTAAGAATGTGTACAGATGTAGCGATGAACTCACACATTTAATAGGAAAATGTTGGAGAGTGCATTTAAAAATGTTATCTGAGGGGTATCTGGGTGGCTCAGTCGTTAAGTGTCTGCCTGCAGCTCAGGTCAGGATTCTGAGGTCCTGTGATAGAGTCCCACCTTCAGACTCTCCCCTTTACACTGAAGACATCTCCCCTTCCCACACCCTGTGCTTGTGTTCCCTCTCTCGCTGTGTCTCTGTCAAATTAATAAAATCATAAACAAATATGTATATAAATGTGTGCAAGTATATATAAATATAAATATATATAAATTAAATATAAATATATTTCTATATAAATATATAAATATTTATATAAATATAAATATAAATATAAATGATATCTGAGTCAATAAAGCAGTAAAGCTTCTTCTGCCCAATTACCAGCACACCTCTAGAGAATGAAGAGGTTGAACCATCAATGGAAATAGCAGCAATTTATGGAGCAGTATCAGGTTTTCCAAAAATAAAATGAAAATTAGTGCAGTAAGGGTAATAATAACTGATATTTAAACCAGGAAATATAAAAAGACTATTCTATTTGTCTTAGAAAATACACCTGAACTGATTCAGAAACAATCTTACACTACAGGCAACAGAGTACATTTGTGTTTAATAAAGAAAGACTTTGTTGTTGTTGCTTTTACTTTTTTTTATTATCTGTAAAACATG
The DNA here is from genome assembly GCF_002288905.1 of Enhydra lutris kenyoni. Classification (NCBI taxonomy): domain Eukaryota; kingdom Metazoa; phylum Chordata; class Mammalia; order Carnivora; family Mustelidae; genus Enhydra; species Enhydra lutris. The sequence goes on along the minus strand of NW_019154093.1, from coordinate 80,698,633 downwards.
TATTAAATTCCACATAACCATTTCTCTATTTTATCTGACAGATTTCAGATGCAGTTATCCATACGAATTATGTTATTATCTTACTAAGGAAGGGCTATCACTTTGATAACCATTTAAAAAAAATTAGACAATCCTGTAACAGAAATGTCATATATTAGAGATTAACATCAAGTAAACATAATAAATCATCAGGATATTTTTAAATTGTGAATATTTAATATAAATACCCTTGTTCTGAGAAAATAAAATGATAAAGTTTCACATTTATTATATTAATAAATCAATAGACGAGTGGAACATTTTGTTAGGATGGCATGTAACCCTCATTTGGTTTCCTGTACCAGAAAACAGAATGCATGTAAAATGTTCTTTATTCTATCTACATACTACCTTAATATAAAAAAGGCACTCTGCCAAGTTATAAATTAGAGTTAATTTCCTGGCTTATGCTGAGATGTAGAAATTTACTGTATATCCTGCATTATAATAATGTCATATTCAAATTATTTTTCCATGTTTAATTTATTTTTAGCAGATCTGAGATTTATTACTGGTTTCCCAGAATAGATATGGATCACATATTTCAACATAAAATGATAAAAAAGAAAAGTAAAAAAGGTCAGCAAAATTCTACTATATGAGAAAGTCAGAAAAGTAAAAGATGTTCTCTTTATACTTCTTACCTGAGTAGACTAAATTCTAAGAAATTAATTTATGATGTCTATTTTTAAATAAGTTAAAGGAAAATGAAATGACGAAACCAGAGAGGGAGACAAACCATAAGAGATTCTTAATCAGAGGAAACAAACTGAAGGTTGCTGGAGGGGAGAGGATGAAGGGATAGGGATGGGGTAACTGGGTGATGGACATCGGGGAAGGTATGCCTTGTAATGAGCACAGGGTGTTAATGTAAGACTGATGAATCACATCTGTACCCCTGAAACAAGTAATACATTATATGTTAATTGAATTTAAATTTAAAAATAAATAAATAAAAGGATTCCCCACCCATTTGAAACACAGATTACCACATTGGAAAAAGTCAAAAGAGGAAGAAAGGTAAAGTAATACCTGTTGAGTCAGGTACTGTGTTAGCCACTTTCACATAACTTGATCCTTACAACTCTCAAGTGAACTCTCATATTTTCATAGAGGAAGAAACTTACAGAGATATATAGCTTGCCAAATATCATTATGAAAAGGAGGCAGAGTAGGAACCCAAGCCTCTAAACTCCAAAGCATATGTGCTTCCCTCCACTTCAAAATGTTTATTCTTGAAGTATGATGCATAAGAACAGCAAAAATGGAAATACTGGTGACATTATAAACTTTTTCAGCATTTTAATGTTTTCCTAAGACAGTAATTTCAAATTTTCAAAAAACCAAAATTTCAACATTTAGTTTCCAACTTCAGATAGGGAGTCTAATGTGAAACAGACAAGGCTGACACATCTCTTTCATAAGCTGTTCATAATTAACTTTTAATCATATGCCTTTTGGTATGAAAACTAATCAAGTTTGTCAACTACACCCAAAAAAATTTAGCACTTCCTCTACATAGCCAGAGAGGCATGAAAGTAGGAAAAATAGAATGCTTTCCTTTCTCAAGGACATCTTATAATGTCTAATCTGGAAATAAATCTGAAACTGAAGACATCAAAATAGTTCCATTTCCTTCCTCCTTTCATTATTTAATATTTCAATCCAGAAGCTCCTAAAGTCAGAGGTCTAGTGCCCAGACAGTATGCCTAGGGTGGGCAGCACTGTCTGGAGAGGGCCTAAGACCAACATGAGGAAGGTGAAGCCAGCCGGACAAAGGGGACTAAAATCCCAGAGGGGTCCATGTGAGGAAGATGCACTGACCAAGGCTGCACCTTGGTGAGGGCAGGAAAGTGGTTACACAGAGTAGGAGGAATAGTAGTGAGCAGATTTCACACTGCCACAAAAGAGAAATATGAAAAGGCAGAAAGCCAGAATAAACCTTATGGTGTTGGGCTGAAATCAGAGCTATTAGTGTGAATTCATGGCTGCCGATATTTAGAGATAAATTAGAAAAGAGTATGGACATAAAGGTTAGGAAGCATGGAGTAACAACAGTCCATGCCTAGGGGGAGGCAAGGTGGAAAGAGACCCTCCCTGAGGAGCAGGCACATAGGAAATGCCTGAAGTGGAAGGGAAGAGCCAGAATGTCAACAAAAACTTGCCTGCCAGGTGCACTCTAATTACAAGGTGATGTTAGAGGAATTTGAAACTAGTGGTACATTGTGGGTAATCTCAGCAGTAAAAAACCAAAACCTGGTTTAACTCCAGACTAAACTGACTGAACCACTGACACTAACAGCACAGGCATAAACAGTATCAACCTCAGTCTTTACTGTCCTATACTTGATATTTGGCATTCAGTCAAAAATTATGAAATACCTAAGAAAGCAAAAAAAAAAAAAAAAATCCACTTTCTAGAGAAAAAGCAAGTGGCAAACCGAGCTCGGTGAGATTAAAACAATTTGAGAATTTAAAATGATTTTGATTAACATGGTAAAAGACCTTGTTAGTGGATAAAGTGGAAAACATGAAGACAATGAGAAATTGTAGCAGAGAAATAGGAATTATTAAAAGTCAAATGAATACTAGAAATAATTTTTCAGAAATCAAAGAAACTGAGATAGAGAAAGTCTTCAACAGGCTTAATTAAAAGTAGATTCAATGGAACGGACAAAAAAAATAAATCAGTGAACTCAAAGACAGGTCTATAAAAATTATCCAAACTGAAACACAAGGAATAAAAAGTGTGGGTGGTATAAAAAAGAACAGTGAATTTAAGAGCTAAGAGACAATTTCCAACAATCTAATGTATGTATGATTGGAATTCCAGAAGAAGAGGCAGAAAAAATATGTTAAAAGATAGTAACAACTTTTCAAATATAAAGCTACCGGGGCACCTGGGTGGCTCAGTTGTTAAGCATCTGCCTTTGGCTCAGGTCATGATCCCAGGGTCCTGAGATCAAACCCCACATCGGGCTCCCTGCTCTACGGGAGGCCTGCTTCTCCCTCTCCCACTCCCTCTATTGTGCTCTCTGTCAAACTAATAAATAAAATTGTAAGAAAAAAAAGTTTAAAAAAAAAATATATAAAGCTACCAAACCATACACCTAAGAAGCTCAGAGAACTTCAAGCAAGATAATTAAGTCCTACCTGCCCCTCCAAATGCAAAAAAGTAAAACCACTGAAATTCCTCATATGAAATAAAATATGAACCGATTATTTTAAAGACAACCAAAGGAGGGGGTAAAGACACATTACATATAGAGGAACGAAGAATTAATACACACTTCTCAAACTATGCAAACCTTAAGCTAATGCAGTAAGCTCTTTAAAGTGTTAAAAGGGGGATGCCTAGGTGGCTCAGCTGGTTAAGCTGCTGCCTTTGACTCAGGCCATGATCCCAGGGTCCTGGGATCGAGTCCCACATAACAGCTCCTTGCCCCGCAGGGAGCCCGCTTCTCTCTCTGCCTCTGCCTGCCACTCTGTCTGCTTATGTGTGTGTGCACGTGTGCTCTCTCTCGCTCTCTTTCTCTGACAAATAAATAAATAAATATCTTTAATAAAATATAAGGTGTTAAAAGAAAAAATACAAAGAAATTATCTTTCAAAACTGAAGAAGGAACTTTCAGACCAACAGAAACTTAGAGAATCTACAACCAGGAGACCTGCAGTAGAGAGGAAGTTAAAGGGAGCTCTTCACACAAAAGGAATACATGCCAGATAGAAGCTTAAATCAACAGAGAAATGAAGACCAACAAAAATGACTGAAAGATAAAAAAGGCATATTTTTTTTCTTATTTTGAATAGCTCTAAATAATAACTGACCACCTAAAGCAAAAATAGCTAGTAGCAATGCCCTATGGACCTGTAACGTAAGAAAAAACAGCACAAAAGAAGACTGATAAGAATTAAGAATATACAGTTGTAAAGTTTTCACAGTACAAGCAAAGCAGCATAATACTGACTCATGGTAGAACCAGTATGAACTAAGATACACAGTAAACAAAAAGAGCAGCCACTGGAAAAAAAAAAAAGAAATACTGAGAACAAATAATAAGTCTGTCATGGAGATAAAACAATCACAAAAATAATATGAAATTAGGCAGGAAAAAAAGAGGAATGAGGAGCAGATGGGACAAATAGAAAATAGCTAACAATGTGGTAGATTTAATGCAACTCTATCAATAGCTTTACTGAATGTAAAGGGTCTAAACACACAAATTAAAAACAGATTATCAAGCTTTCTTCAGGAAATCCAACTTTAAATATAAAAACATATAGGTTAAAAGATATACCAGGCAAACACTACATAAAAGAAAGCCAGAGTGATTATGGCAGTATCACACAAACTAGATTTAAGAACACAGAATGTGAGGGCACCTGGGTGTCTCGGGTAAGTGTCTGACTTCAGTTAAGCATCTGCCTTTGGCTCAGGTCATGATCTCAGGGTCATGGGATTGAGCCCTGTGTCCGGCTCCCTGCTCAGCAGGGAGGGGAGTCAGCTTCTCCCTCTCCCTCTACCTCTCCCCTCTTGTGCGCTTGTGCAGACACGCATGCTTACTCTGTCTCTCTCTCTCTCAAATTAAAAAAAAAAAGAAAAAGAAGAAGAAGAACAGAGAATGTGACCAAGGATAGAGAAAAACTGTAAAACAATAAAAGGATAAGCCAAGAAGACCTAACAATCCTAAGTGTACACATATCTAAGAATAGGCCTCCAAAATACATACAGACTCCTCACCTAGTATTTGACAGACCAAATAGACACAAAATTAGTAAAATTACAGAAGATCTGAGCAAACACTATTATCTACTTTGACTTAATTGATATTTTAACAAAACCACAGCAGAATACACAATCTTTTCAAGCACACATTCTTTTTAAAATAAATCATAATACAAACCTCAACAGTTCAGTAGAACTGTTCTCTAATCACTGCCTACCAAAAACTTAAAACTAGAAATAACAGAAAAATCTGTGAAATATTTGAAAATTTAAAAATGTATTTCTGGGATACCTGGGTGGCTCAAGTTGGTTAAACATCCAACTCCTGATTTCATCTCAGGTCTTAATCTCAGGATTGTGAGTTCAAGTCCCATACTGGGTGTGAAGGCTACTTAAAAATACATATATAATACATATACTTCAAAATAACTCAGGAATCAAAGAGGAAGAAAAAAAATCAGAAAATATTTTGAACTAAATGAAAGTGAAAATATATCAAAATTCATAGGATATAGCAAAAGAAGGGCCAAGAAGCAACTTTATGACACTGTTCTTTTTTAAAAGGTGTCACTGATGATCTAAGCTCCAAACCTAAGAAACTAGAATAGAAAAAAAGGAACAAACAGAAGGAAGTAAATAAGTATAAAAGGAGAAATGAAATTGAATGCACAAAAATAGAGATAAATCAATAAAACCAAAAACAAGTTATCTGAAAAAACCAAAAATACCAATACACCTGTATCCAGACTGACAAAAAAAGAGAAAATGAAGTAGGGCACATTACTAACGATCCTACAGATATGAAAACAATAAGGGAATATTACAAAACTTTTATGTCAACAGTTTACACAACCTAGAAAAACAGGCAAATCCCTAGAAATACACAAGCTACAAAAACTACAAAATCCACTCAAGAAGACATAAACTGAACAGTACTATATCTACCAAAGAAATTAAAGTTTTAAAACTTAGTTGAAAAAACAGAAACAAAAAGCTCCACAACCACATGACTTCAGAAGGGTATTCTACCAAACAATTAAAGAAGAAATAATACCAATTATACAAAAACTTCTCCAGTAAAAGGAAAAAAAAAAAAAAAGAAGAAACACTTCCAACTCATGAAGTCAGCATTACTCTTATATAAAACACAGGTGAAGACATTAAAACTACATATAGACCAATATGCCACATGAATATAAATGCAAAAAAATTCTCAACAACGTATTATCAAATCAATCAATCTTAGCAGCAATATAAAAAGGATAATACCCCATGATTAAGTGGGAGTCAGGTTTCTTCCTGAAAATGCAAGGTTGGTTTGACATTCAAAAATCAACCAATATAATCTGCAAATCAACAGAGAAAGAAAAAACATCATATATAATCTTATTAAATACAACAAAAATATCTGACAACATTCAACATCCATCCACAATAAATTAAAAAATCTCAGGAAACTAGGAATGGAAAGGGACTTCTTCAAGAGGATAAAGGGCATCTACAAAAAACCTACGGCTTAACAGGGAGCCCAGGTGGGTTAGTGGGTTAAGCTTCAGACTCTTGATTTCAGCTCAGGTCATGATCTCAGGGTGCTGAGACTGAGCCCTGCATCAGCCTCATGCTGGGCATGGAGCCTCCTTAAGATTCTCTCTCCCCTTCCCTCACCACCCAACTCCTACCTATCCTGTGCACACATGTGCAGGCATGTTCTGTCTAAAAGGGAAAGAAAAAAAAAAAAGAACAAAAAAGCCTATGACTAACACTTACATGTAATAGTGAAAGACTAAATGTTTTCCTATAAGATCAGGAAACATATAAGGATGTAAGGCAAGACAAAGTAATAAAAGAACTACACATAGGGGGCACGGGAGGTGGCTCATTTGGTAAGCATCTGCCTTCAGCTCAGGTCATGATCCCAGACTCCTGGGTTCCAGCCGCGTCGGGTCTCCCCGCTCAGTGGGAAGCCTGCTTCTCCCTCTCCCACTCCCCCTGCTTGTATTCCCCTCTCTCTCAGTTTCTCTCTCTCTGTCAAATAAATAAAATCTTTAACCGAAAAAAAAAAAAAAAAAAAAAAACCTACATAAATAAAATTGTTCTCCATACAAGAGAAATGAAACTATTCACTGATGACATGATCATTTACAAAAGAAAATCTCAAAGAATCTATTAAAGCCTATTTAAAAGCAACTAGAGGGGCGCCTGGGTGGCTCAGTGGGTTAAGCCTCTGCCTTTGGCCCAGGTCATGATCTCATCAGGGTCCTGGGATTGAGCTCCGCGTCAGGCTCTCTGCTCAGAAGGGAGCCTGCTTCCCCCTCTCTCTCTGCCTGGCTCTGTGCCTACTTGTGATCTCTCTCTCTGTCAAATAAATAAAATTTAAAAAAAATAAAAGCAACTAGAATTAGTGAATTTAGAAAAATCTCAGAGTACAGGTCAATATAAAAATCAACCGTATATTGCATAATGTGAACGCTGCTCTTAATATCACTGAAATGTAATGGTAAATGAAAAACTTTGTTATGTACATTTTATAATATTTTTTAAAATGACAGCATCAGGAAGTTATTCGGTGATAAACAAGATATACTAAGCCAGCTGAAAATTTAAGTCTTTATTTAAACTTTCTTTTAAATCAATTGTATTTATATATACCAGCAATAAAAAATTAGAAATTGAAATAAAAAATATGACTTGTAATAGGACCAGAAAGTATAAAATACGTATATATCTACCAAAATATGTAAAATATCTATATGCTAAAACTAGAAACGTCAAGAAAGAAAATGAAAGAACTAAGTAAATGGGTAGGTATGTCATTGTTCATGGTTTGGAAGGGTTCATATTTGTTAAGAAACCAATTTTCTCTAAAAAGTCATCTATAGATCCAAGGTAATCCCAGTCAAAATCCCAGTAGAATATTCTGTAGAGATCAATAAACTGATTCTAAAATAGAAAATAAAGTAAATGGAATAGCCAAGACAATTTTGAAAAGGAACAAAGAAGACTCGTACAACCTGATTTCAAGACTTTCCATAAAGCCACAATAATGAACAGAGTGTGTAGTTCACTCTGTTTACAGAGTGTGTAGTTCACTCTGTTTACAGAGTGTAGTTCACTCACACAGTGTGGCAAAAGGACAGAGACAAACAGCAAGGTTAGAGGTCGACTAACACCTATATGGTTAAGTGATTTCAACAAAAGTGCAGTCAGTTAAACAAAGAAAAGGAGAGGCTTTTCAACAAATGTTAGAATTTTTTAATATCCAGAAGGAAAGAAAGCAAGCTTAACCTATACCTCAACGCATATATAGAATATAACTCAAAATGAATTACAGACTTAAAGTAAACCTTAATATTCTAGAAGAAAACATAAAAGAACATTTTTGTGACCTTGGATTAGGCAAACATTTCCTAAACACCAACAACAAAGAAACCCATCTTTACAACACATAGAACAAAAGATGAATTTTCTTAAATTTACAAAGAGCTCTTACAATCATTTAGACCAACGAACCAATCAAATATAGAAATTCCTCAGGAAACAAACAGAAATGACTTATAACCTCTTCCTTTAGTTTCTCTTTCTCCTACTCTCCTTTAAACCCACGTGAGCAGTAAAAAGGGATTTCCCACACCCGCTTCCCCATCACAGCAAGTATCAAATCAATCAATTGTATTACATACACTAAGACTTCCAGAAAGGAGAATTCAGAGTTGTTGCTGTGTTCTTTTTTTTTTTTTTTTTAATTTATAGCAAAAAAATCTCATCTGATTTCCAAACAGGCAGTTTTCATAATTAATTTTTGGTCTTAGGAGGATCCATATTAATTCTTCCTGATTCATTCCTAATTCTGATTTTATTAATCACCCCCCGACCTTGTTTCAACTGTGTAATTAATCGCAGCGGCAAAATCCTGGAGAACAGCTCCTGCAAAGGAGAAGTGGTGTATACACAGATAGAATCTGTGATGAATTTATGTTTTACTAAAATTCTCAAAACGGAAAAATCATTATTCCCAAGGACAGCTCTACCTGAAGCATCCAGTTCTCTCAGCAAATCTTTACAAGGGTTCAATTATTAAACAATTAAGAAAAACAATATGCTGTTAGGGAAATCTTTCATTTTATTAAAGTCCATTCAGAGCCCCTTCCCCCCAAACAAAGTGTTTCACTTGAGTGGCTCACCTCTTCTCCTGAAAGGTAGTAAGCGGCAAGCAGGCCTCCAATAAATCGAATGTTGACTTCAAACACAGACACCTCTGAATTCTGTGAAGACATGTTGAAAATATTCACATATACATAAAACTTCCAAATTTTCCAAATATTTTCAGTACTTCCTACGTTTCTCACAAACACCCTGCAGAGAATGTTTTTCTCCATTTTCCACACCTTCATTTCTCATGTAATTGTGATCTCATTCACCATTTATTAATGTTACTGAAACTCCTCTATTATGCCACCACAGGTTCTTACTGGCTAAAATCATTTTTATGTATAGTACCTATCATTGTGAAATTGTCAATATATTTGATGCTCTTGACTATTCTCTCTTCATGAAACCCTCCACTTCTTGAATTCTGGAACAGCAAGTCTCTCTGTTGGGTCCTTTTTCTTCTGTTCTAGTTACTACAGCATACTGTCCCATTTTTACTTATATTTCTCATGAATTTAAAAAATTTTTCCTCATATATATAAAAATTTAATAAATGTTAAAAGAGGGACCAGAAATGATAGGATGATGGATTACTCAATTAATAATGTTGAGAAAATGGACTCCTAGGTTAGAAATTAATTTGGATACTAATTTCAGATATCCTTCTCTCAAAATGAAATCCAAATAATTTAGATATAAATGCAGAGAAAATTACTATAAAAAAGTAGAAGGGGGTGCCTGGGTGGCTCAGTGGGTTAAAGCCTCTGCCTTCGGCTCAGGTCATGATCCCAGGGTCCTGGGATCGAGCCCCGCATCAGGCTCTCTACTCCTCAGGGAGCCTGCTTCCTCCCCTCTCTTTCTCTGTCTGCCTCTCTGCCTACTTGTGATCTCTCTCTGTCAAATAAATAAAATCTTTAAAAAAAAAAAAAGTAGAAGAAAATGTAGACAATATATATAAATTTCCTTGACAGAACAGGTACTTTATAATCATAAAATCAACTATACTGACAACAAATTATGATAGAAAGACTTGAATTTCCCCAAAATGAGAATTACCTATAAGGAAAAACAATTATGAACAAAATTAAAAGGCAAACAAAAAAAAAAAAAAAAGGAAATTTGGCACAAATATAGCAGTACTAATAACCTTTGCATATAAAGTCTACATGCTTGTATTTAGATAAAGATACAGATATTGCTGAGAAAAATTCTAATACATGGAAAGAAAAGTAGAAGTGGCAAAAAACATGACCAAAGAATCCACAGGATATATACAACTGACTAGTATAAAGGTAACATTCATAACTAATTTTTTAAACAAAATTTAAAAGGAAATATATATTATCCAGAAGTCTTTCTAACATTCACAGGCAGAACACATAATTTGCTAACCCAAGTGTGTATCTAATATAGAATTTTCACTATGGAATTTTTTTTATTTAAATTCAACTAGCCAACATATAGTACATCATTAGTTTCAGATAGTGCTCAATACTTTATCAGTTATGTATAACACCCAGTGCTCATCACATCACATGCCCTTCTTATTGCCCATCATCACCCAGTTACCCCATCACCCCACCTACCTCATTTCCAGCAACTCTGTTTGTTTCCTATAGTTAAGAGTTTTTCATGGTTTACCTCCCTCTCTGATTACTTCCTGGAATTTTTTAGTAACACATCTATCATCTCACCCCATCCACGACAGCAAAATGCTTTATATCACTTCATATATTCCCAACATATAGTATATTGCAGGGCACAGAACAGACATTCACTAAATACAGAGAAGCCGCGAAAGAGGGAGAGAGAGCAGGCCTCTATCACTCACCGAAATAACCCTCTAATCAGTTTCCCTGATTTCAGCCTTTCTCTCCTCCTTACACTCCATTTATGCAGCACCCTGTAGGCAGAGTGAACCTCTTACATTTTAAGTCAGGTTAGGTTACTGTTGTGTAAACTTTTACAACGATTTCTGGTTACACTCAGAGCAAAATAACTGTAAGACCCAATGTAATCAGATTCCCCACTACCTGTCTGACATCATCTCCTACCAACAGGAGTCCTCTCAACTTACTTTATTATTACCAAATGGGTCTACTTGCTGTTCTAGAATTACCGAACTCATTCTTGTATGTCAGTCTTACCCTTAACCTACAGGTCTCTGAATAGGAAGCTTTTCCAAACACACCATACAAAATAATGAAGTCAGTCCTCATCACTAATCTCTCTTAACCTGCATTATTTCCCCAATTAACACTTAACACCATTTAATTACATATATTTCTTTATTTGTAAAATTCAGAACTTCCCTCACAAGAGAGGTAATAGAAGAGTTCTCTAGAGGGAGAGAAGGGACAAAACGGAAGACAGGCATTATTCAAAGGAATAGTGATGGCAAATCTTCCAAAACTGATGGGGAGGGGAAATGGATTAAAACAAGGGGAAAACAAGATAGATTAGTTGTGAAAAATTAGACTGACAGCATGATGTCCAATAGTATAACAGGAAAAGGAAGACAATGGAACTGTACCTTTCAAAGCTCAAGAGAAAATAACCAACCTCCAATCCTATACTCAACTATAATATCCAGTACGAGAGAGCCTTATATCCACATGGCTTCCACTGGGTCTCTTCTCAGAAACGTCACCATAGCAGAGAGTCCTTCACTAGCCACCCCATGTAAAATGGCAACCCCACACTACTTGCTCCAATCCTACCTTCTCTTCTTTACAGTTCTCCACAGCATTTATCACCATCTGGTATACTATATATGAGTTGAATATTTATTTACTGTTTTCCTCCCAAAATTAGAGTAAAAACTCAAGGAGAAATAAGACCGTTTTGCTCATTAGTATATCCACAAAAGCCAGAACAGTGCCTTTCCCAGAGGAGGCATTCAATAAATTTATTTATTTATTCCTTCATTCAGTCATCCATTCATTCATTAATCTGGAAGTTTCAAATACAAGTTGGAACCAGCTAGACAACAATTACACATAAGACAAGAGGGAGATGAGCTAAATTAAAGCATTCTAAGAGACTTATATTCTTCAGAAGGATAAAGAAACTGACTAATTTTAAACTTAAACAGTATAAATATAAAATTTTAAGGATAACCCCAGAATGAATGGAAATGACAAGTATAAAAGTCAATGTAAAAGAGGGCAAACGAGACATAAGATAACTTAATCTAAAATAAAGGAAGCAGAAAATAAAAACAATGAAAGTACAATAATAACATAGGTTGAAAAACAAAGATGGAAGGCCCAGCTCCAAATATATGTTATCACAAAAAATGTAAACATTCCAAACTTGACAGTTAAAAGACTCCAAGACTGGATAAAAATAACAAAATTCAAAAACACATTACATGCAAAATATACAGCTAAAATATATGACACAGAAAGGCTAAAAGTAAAGGGATGGTAAATGATTGTGCTGATTATTAAGCTCTTTTGTCCTCAGATTTTCAAATCTATCCTTCTATAGTCTACTTGGTAAACTGGAACTGGACTCTACAAATGTGTGTCTCATTAGTCAGCTGGCTCCCTTATGGGCCATGCCAACAGCAGGTTTTAAAAAGCTAATACAAGGCTGGAGGAAGGAGAAAGGACTTATTCCTTCCAATTTACTTCTGGTTTCTGACAGTGTCAAATCAGGCATGGTTCTTTGCCCTGGCAGTGGCAGTTGGTTCCACATTACAATTCCGCTGCCACACACACACGTTCTCCAAATCAGCCTCACTGTGGCCCACCAGCTAGGGACCCTCTCCTCAGAGGTCTGAGTCCCAGCTCTAAAAAAGCCCTTTTAAGAGCTCCTACATACCAGCAGCAGAGTTCCAAATTACTAAATTTTTGTAATCCCCACTTCTTCCCACTGTTCTGACAGTCCCAGGGAGGTAGATATTTACTGTAGTTACTCCCTCTTGTAATACCACAATGTTCTCTTTCTGCCTTTTCAGTTCCCTGTTATTTGGTTAACAATTCTAAACATGAAATCCTCTAATTAAAATAAATGGCACGTACAGTTCTGGTTCCTGATTGAGTGAACTGATACAATGATATATTCGCGGATGGATTATTAGGCCTAATAAAGCTGACACGTTAATGGACAGGAGTATTTGAGACTCTACAAGATGCCAATTCTCTCCAAATTAATCTGTAAATTGAACGCGATCCTCATCAAAATGTCAACAGTACTCCAGAGCTTAGAGGAACAAAGAGTTGAGAACTGCTAAGATAATTTCCTAGTAGAACAAAATCGGATATCAAGCTTCCTATAAAAATACTGTAGTTAAGACAGTTTAGTATTGATGTAAGCAGAAAGAAAAAAAGTGAGCAGAAAAGAATCAGCTCAAATGACTAATGTGGCATGTACAAATAGCAGGGAAATAAATGGCTAGGATCAACTAATAGTTGTCTATCTCACCCTAAATCAATTTCATATGGATTAAAGTCCTAAATACAAAAGCCAACCTTTAAAACACTCAGAATGAAATATAGGACTGTATCTTCAATAAGAGTAGGGATTTCTTAAATAAGATACAAAAAGCACATCCTATAAGGACCACATAGCCAAAGAGGGGAAAAAAAAAAAGAAAAAAAAAAAAAAAAAAAAAAAACTATTTCTCAGCCATCCTTTACACTAAGGCTGGGCTGTATGACTCTGAGCCACTCAACAGTATACAACCAAAACTGAGGTAACCGATACCTGTGAAGTAATACAGGAGAGTCATGTATCTTTCCCTTTTCTGAAACTGGAAGGTTTATCTGCCTTATTGAGGAACTATCTTGGACCGTGAGGCTGGAGCTATAAACTGAAGTTGGCAGAGCAACAAGACAAAGGATCCCAGACCCTTGAGGAACAAGGAGCTACCCAAGCCAACCCTAAACTGCTCATCTCTGCACTTAGTTTACACGAAAGGGAAATAAACGTGTATCTTGTTTAAACTATTTTATATTAGATTTTCTGCCACTGACAGACAAATCTAAATCGAACTGATAATAAAAATTATTCTAACTGATATATGTCCAAAATGCTAGGATATAAATAATCCATTTTCATGTGGGTAGCATCAGAAAAGCATGAGAGAAGAAATAATTATGGATTTAAATCACAATTTGAGTGATGCAGTCTGCCAAAGAGAAAAACACACAGTGAAAGAGCGACTTCTGACCACAGCAAGAAAGAACAGCAAGCACAGATATCATAAGAGATGATAATGAATATGACAAAATAGGCCATACAACTTGTGGGTGAATACTGGTAATAATGAAAATAATTCTTACCATTTACAAGCACTTAATGTGTACCAGATTATGTCAAATAATCCTTACAATACTGCAGTGCGATAGTAATTTTATGACAGGTTTAGAAAAAATAACGAACTTTCCCAAGTCCCACCGTGAGAATGTAGCTGTGCTGGGCTTCAAACTTTAGCCACACAACTTAACAACTACACCAAAATGCTGGAAGAAGGGGCATTGGCCTAGTTATGAAGGTTCATCAAAGCTATACCAGATTATTGAATCTTTAAAAAATAATAAAACACTTATTGTTTATAAACTAGTTCATGTTTTCCTGGTATTTCTACCCCCATGTGTTTTTTTCTGTAAGTATGCCTTAACACACTGAACACACTGCCTCAAAAAAAAAAAGAGAGAGAATGAAAGGAAGATGGTGAAAAAGGGCTGTATTTTACGCAAAAGTTAAATGACAATCCTAATTCCGAAAGAATAGAGGGAATTTAGGATTTCCTTAAACTGGGAGTGTAACGCTCAAAACTACTACAGTTAGACACTGTCTTTTCAAGGTCAATCAAAGAAGTCATCAATTGTATACTCACCACACTGAAATCAAGGTTGTCTTCAATCCATTTTTGCCCATCTCGGAACTCATCATGAAGTCCCATGATATAAAGGGTATCCAAAGCATCTACTATGGTAGCACCCATTTGCGAACTTCCTGTATTTGGGGTGGAGAGAAAACTCATTATTAACACGCCCTTCATATAAGGTCTGTTTTAACTTTTTAATATATAAAAAATCAAAGTAGAAATATAAGGACCAAAAATAACCCCCAACATGGTTCACTCTTCCTTAAGAACAATAATAAACACTGTTCAACATATTTTCCTAAAGATGACATGTTAACAACTAAAAGGAAGGTAAAGGAAAACTAAAATAGTAATTCTCCTTTCATTTTCTTCCTGGTCACAGTATGAGATATCTGTTTAAGTCCAAAAAAAAAAGGAGGGGGGAATTAATTCAAGAAATGGGGAGGGTGGTTCAAGATGTCAAACCAAGTCACAGGACAACTGTGCTGTTCTGCTATAAATGCATAGAAAGGGCAAAAAATATACTTAGAAATAATAGTAAAAGTGCAATAAGCCTAGATGACCACAGTAAAACAAACTATGAAAACCTTACCAATCAAAAGCAGGTTAACCATACTGAAAAGGAAAGTAAATATGAAACAAAATATGAGTAGAAAAAATCAAAATAATAAGATTTACACCCATCTTCAAGAGAGAGAATTCTGATGTTAAAGGGAACAATTTCGGGAGGGAAAAATTTAATTCAACAAAACCAGTTGATAGCAAAACTAGACACTATAAACACATGACAAGAAAACGGGTCAATCTTACTAATGAAAAGAACCGCAAAATCATGAATACAATCTAAAACAAATCTAATAGCATGTAGAAGAGTAAATAACATGGAGCAGATGAGTCGTCCCCAGCCCCAGGAACACAATCATTTCCACCTTCTGAGAATGAAAATTATCCACAGTTGTTATCATCTATATTGAAAGGGCTTTATTACTGTCTTCATCAACATGAGTTTACTGTTACCCTGGCCCAGAAGGATAAAAGTTGTAAAATAATTTTACTTTTCATTCCAGGAACTTCCTGAAAGACCTATTAAAACTCTGAACTGAATACCTCCAAATTCTCTGCTTACCAGTCCTAAAGTGTTATATTATGGCCCTCACCCAATCATAACCAAGTACCCCCACCCCAACTGAAAGGCCCATCTTTTTTTTTTTTTTTTTTAAAGATTTTATTTATTTATTTGACAGAGATCACAGTAGGCGGAGAGGCAGGCAGAGAGAGAGAGAGCAGGAAGCAGGCTCCCCGCTGAGCAGAGAGCCCGATGCGGGGCTCAATCCCAGGACCCTGGGATCATGACCTGAGCCGAAGGCAGAGGCTTTAACCCACTGAGCCACCCAGGTGCCCCTGAAAGGCCCATCTTAACCTAACTGTGTCCTCCTCCATCTGACAGGCTACTAAGGCTCTGTTGAGGTAGTGATCTACTGTACCACAGTAAAGCATTAAACTCAGCTTTGCCTTATCAGCAAGTCACATTTGACACTGCTTAGTTACTATTCTTTCTTTTCTTTCTTTTTTCTTCCATCCCTTTTTCCACTGGGTAAACAGTGCTTTCTTCTGACACTTTAAAGCTATACAAATTCATTCTTAAAATGTCCCTAACTTACATCACATTTTCTTCTTCACATGATTCTAATAAATTTTTCAACTTATCAATAAGTATTATCTTTCCACTATAAAGATAAGCACTCCATCACACTCTGATAAGCTCCTGGGTCTTCTCCCCACTTAAGTTCCCTAGACATTAACTAGAATATTTGTTCTGGGTTATTACAGACATACTTTCCTTTTACTTTTCTTTGTCCCTCAGCTTTTTATTAAGATGATAAATACTTTATCAAGCCTTTAATCACCCATATATCCCTCTCTCTCCCATAATCACTTAAATATGTATCTTTTTATGTATTCCATCCAAAATATTACCATGCTTATTTTAAATCCTTAAGAGTACCTACTTCTGTACTTATTTTAATTTGTATAGGTAGTTATGCTTCAGTTCTCTAGTTATTTATAGAGTCTTGGGAATGCATATTGCTCTAAGGTACAGACAACTCTGGAACGGAAAAAGGCCTGACCCACCTGCTCTGTACTAATTCCGGTTAGTTTCACAAGGTTTGTACCATGGGCAAACAGACCAAAGAAGAGAAAAGCAAAACTGATGTTCCTGGCTATCCCTATGATTGTTTACCTAGACAACCCAAGATTTCAAACGGAAAAAGTTAAAAGATCTAAAACTACCCTTGGGACAATGCCCCTGGGTGGGTCAGTGAGTTAAGTGAGTGCCTTCAGCTCAAGTCATGATCCCAGGGTCCTGGGACAGAGCCCCACATCGGGTTCCCTTCTCAGCATGGGAGTCTGCTTCTACCACTCCCTCTCCCTGCTCATGCTCTCTCTCTCTCTCTAATAAATAAAAAAAATCTTTAATCAATTAGTCAATCTGCTCTTGGGTCAAAGAAGTGAAACACAATACTGAAGAATCTATAAAATATTAATAAAATTTTATGAGAATGCAGGATTCAACTAATGCAGTTCTCAGAAACTCATAACCTGAAAATGTTATGTTATTTAATGAGAACAAATGAAAATAATTGAATTCACAACATTCTACCAAGGAGGGAAAAAAAAGAATGATAAACCTGAGGAAAAAGTTCAAAGAATCAGAAAAGTTAAAGGCAAAAAATAATTACAAATTTAAAAAACTGTCAAAAATATAAATTCAAGAGACAGTTCTATTAGAAGAACTACATAATGAATCTACCACTAACCAAAGTTTAAAAAGTACCCAGGAAATGCAAAAACACAAAATAAGAAATGACTGCATCAACAGGGAGGAAACTAAGAAAACTATAAAAAGCCCATTTTAGTCATATCATACCAATAAATTTGAAAAAATGAGTGCAACTGATGATTTTCTATGAATATATATCATATATTTAATACTATATATAGTATCACATAAAATAAAAATATTACTTATTTTTACATGTAATGAACTTTGACTTAGAAAAGAAACTTTTCTAAGTTTGAAAGAAAACTTTGACGTAGAAAGAAAACTCTGACTTAGAAACTTTGACATAGAAAGAAACATAAAATCTAGACAACAAAGAAGACCAAGAAACAGAAGAAATTGAGAAGTTCTCAAAGAACTACCAACCATAAAAGTAGACTCTGGAAGTTCCACAGAATAGATTCTACTTTAATTTTAAGAACAGTAACTCCTACATAAATTTTTATAGAACATAGGAAGAGATCTTAAAATTCAATTTACAGATTCTGCATGCCACTGATGTAAAAATCTCAGTAAGAAAAATAAAACTACTCTCTGATCTCATTTGTGAGCATCATGGAAATATTTAAGAGTGAAATTGCTGAGCTGTATGGTAAGGTTATTTTTAACTTTACAACAGACTGACAAACAGCTCTCCGGAGTATACCATTTTATACACCCAGCAATAATGCAGAAGAGTTCTGGTTGCACTACCATCCTTGTCAACATTTGATATTGCTGCCCTTTTTAGACATTCTAATGAGTGTGTAGAATATTGCATTATGGGTTGAATTTTAATTTCTCTGGCAACTGACATGCTAATTGGCTATTCATAAATCTTCTTTGGTCTATAAATCACTTACGTATTCTAAATATATTCATGTGTGTATACCACAAACATTCTCTACTTTTCACTTTAATATCTTTTGGAAAGCAGAAATTGTTAATTTTTATGAAGTCCAATTTATCCATTTTTTCCCCTTTTATAAAAGGTTTATGCTTTTTGTATTCTAACTTAAGATTTTTATTTATTTATTTATTTGACAGAGAGAGAGAAACAGTGAGAGAGGCAACACAAGTAGGGAGAGTGGGAGAGGGAGAAGCAGACTTGCCGGCAAGCAGGGAGCCAGATGTTTAGAACTCAATCCCAGGATCCTGAGATCATGACCTGAGCCGAAGGCAGATGCCCAATGACTGAGCCACCCAGGTGCCCTAAAAACTCTTTTCTTACCTCAAAGTCACAAAGATTTTCTCCAAAGCTTCCTACCAAAAAGTTTTACATTATCTGCTTCCAGGTTTAGACCCATGATCCATTTCAAGTTAATTTTTATGTACAATGAAAAGTCGAGTTTTGTTAATTTTCTACACAAATATACCTGACCCAGCACAATTTACTGGACAAACTATCTTTTTAGCCACTGAATTACCTGAGCACCTGTGAATCAACCATGTATGTGCAGACCTAGTTCTGTTCTTTTCCACTGATCTCTCTGTCCTTAGGCTAAAATAAGAAGACTGCATCATTAAGACTGTCCTCATTACTGCAGCTTTACAGTAAACCAAAAAATCAGGTAATATAAGTCCCTCAACTTAGTTCTTCTTTTAAAAAATTATTGTATTATACATGCTTTGCATTTCTATATAGATTTTTGAGTCAGCTTATTAATTTATGCAAAGTCATTTTGATTGGGATTTCTTTAAATTTAAAAATGAATTTTAAGAGAACTGATATCCCCATAGTACTGAGTATTCCAATTCATGAACATGGCATTTCTCTCCATTTATTTAAGTCCTTTGAAATTTCTCTCAATAATCAGTTTTAAGTGTATAGGTTCTGCCCCTATTTTGTTAAATTCATCCACATGCAGTTCATATTTTTTGATGCGATTGCAAATGATATGATTTTTAAATGACACTATGCTCCTTGCTAGTACATAGAAATACAATTTATTTTGTACACTGACCTTGTACCACGACCTTACTAAATTTTATTCAATCGAGTACTTTGTTGGTGTTGATTCCTTAAGATTTTCTTCATGGACAATCTCATTAGCTATAAGGTGTGCTTCTTCATTTCCAATCTTTACACCTCTTTTGTCTTTTTCTTACATTAGTGTACAGGCTAGGACCTCAACTCCACTGCTACACAAAAGTAAGAGAGCAGACATCCTTGCCTGGTTCATAATCTTAGGGGAAAACATCTCATGTTCAAATATTAAGAATGTGGCAAACTTTTTCCATTTGTTTTATTTTTGGGTATCTGTGTGTCTGTGTGTTTTAATGCCTTTCTTTAATCATACTGAGTAAGTTCCCTTCTATGACAGTTACCTGAGAACTTTAATCATGAATCAATCTTGAGTGTTGCTAAACCAGTTGTCTGCATCTACTGAAATGATCATAAAGGTTTTTCTTTGATTCCCATAGTATTATTTTTTTAAAGATTTTATTTATTTACTTGAGAGAGAGCAGGCGAGCACAAGCAGGGGGGAGCAGGCTCCCGCTGAGCAGGGAGCCCTATGTTGGGCACAATCCCAGGACGCCCAGATTTTAACCTGAGCCAAAAGCAGACGCTTAGCTGACTGAGCTACCCACATGCTCCCCCTTAATATTTTCAATTACACTGGTTAACTTCTCAATATTAAACGAACCATGCAATAGTCATAAGGTATTATTCATTTGAGGTATTCCTGAATTAGATTTACTAAGATTTGGCTAAAGATTTCTGTGTCTATATTCATGACAGGCACTGGTCTATGTTTTCCTTTCCTTGTAATACTGTTGTCTGCTTTTTGTATTAGGGGTTTGGTGGTGCTACCAAGAAGACATAAAACAATCGTTAATGTGTAAACACTTAACAAGAATATATGAATAAATGAAATATAGGAAGCAAAAACCGGCTGAATTGAATGGGCGAAGAGAGAAATCCAAAATTACAGTTGAGGACTTCGACACCTTTCTCTCAGGAAGTGATAGAACTACTGGACAGAAATATAGCAAGCGGAGAGGGAGCCTGAACAACCCCAATAATAACCAATGGGCTCTAACATCAATAGAACATTCTACCCAGTATCATCAGATGACATTTGTACAGGTTCTTTTTAAGTACAAATGGAACATTCACCAAGACAGACCATATTCTGGATCATAAAGTAAACCTTAAACAATTTAAAGGAAGTAAAACATAGGGGTGCCCAGATGACTCAGGCAGTTAAGCATCTGCCTTCGGCTCAGGTCATGATCCCAGGTCCGGGGATTGAGCCCCACATCAGGCTCTTTGCTCAGCGGGGAGCCTGCTTCTCCCTCTGCCACTCCCCCTGCTTGTGCTCTCTTGCTCTCTCTGTCAAAAAAATAAAATCTTTTAAAAAAGACCCTGAAATATAGCACACTCTCTGACCATAATAGAAGTAAACTAAATTTCAATAATGGAAAGAAAAAGAAAATCTCTAAATGTTTGAAAATTAAACTTACTAATGGAAAATATGGTTTTTTCCCATGTGCTTCTATTTTTTTGAATTAAATTCCAGTTAGTGAACAGTGTACTGTTAGTTTCAGGTGTACAATATAGTGATTCAGCACTTACATACAATACCCAGTGCTCATCACAGCAAATGCACTCCTTAATCCCCATCACCTATTTCACCCACCCCCCCAACAACCTCCCCTCTGGCAACCATCAGATTATTCTCTATAGTTAAGAACTTATTTCTTGGTTTACCTCTTTTTTTCTTCCTCCATGTTCCTTTGTTCTGTTTCTTAATATCCACATCATGGTACTTGATGATCATATGGTACTTGTCTTTCCCTGACTGACTTATTTCGCTTAGTGTAATACTCTCCAGATCCAACCACATCATTTCAAATGGCAAGATTTCATTCTTTTTTATGGTTGACTGATATCCCCTTGTATACATACACATTTGTTTAAATTTATTTTTAATTTAAATTAAATTAACACATACTGTATTATTGGTTTCAGACCTAGAGGTCAGTGACTCATCAGTCTTATAGGATACCCAGTGCTCATCACAAAGTGTATGCTCCTAAATGTCCATCACCCAGTTATCCCATCCCCCTACCCGAATCCCCTATAGCAACCCTCAGCTTGCTTCCTACGATTAAGAGTCTCTTATGGGGGCGCCTGGGTGGCTCAGTTGTTAAGCTTCTGCCTTCAGCTCAGGCATGATCTCGGGGTCCTGGGATGGGTCCCAGGACCCATCAGGCTCCCTACTCAACGGGAAGCCTGCTTCTCCCTCTCCCACTCCCACACCCCCTGCTTGTGTTCCCTCCCTCGCCATGTGTCTGTCAAATAAATAAATAATATCTTTTAAAAAGAAAGAGTCTCTTACAGTTTGTCTCCCTCTCTGATCTTGTCTTCTTTTATTTTTCCTTCTCTTCCTCTATGATCCTGTTTTGTTTCTTAAATTCCAGAAGATCACAGGAGAATTATCTTTCTCTGATTGACTTATTTCATTTAGCATAATACCCTCTAGTTCCATCCATGTCATTACAAATGACAAGATTTCATTTTTTGATGGCTGTGTACTATTCTGTTGATGGACATCTGTTGATGGACATCTGGGCTCTTTCCACAGTTGGGCTATTGTGGACACTGCTGCTATAAACGCTGGGGTGCAGGTGCCTCAGATGACTACATTTGTATCTTTGGGGTAAATACCCAATAGTATGATGGCTAGGTCATAGGGTAGCTCTATTTTCAACTTTTTGAGGAACCACCATAGTTTTCCAGAGTGGCTACACCAGCTTGCATTCACACCAACAGTGTATCAGGGTTCCCCTTTCTCCACATCCTCACCAACATCTGTCATTTCTTGACTTGTTAATTTTAGCCATTCTGACCAGCATGAGGTGGTATCTCATTGTGTTTTTGATTTGTATTTCTCTAATGCCAAATGATATTGAGACTTTTTTCATGTGTCTGTTGGCGATCTGGATATCTTCATTGGAGAAATGTCTCTTGAAGTCTTTTGACTATTTCTTGATTGGATTATTTGTTCTTTGAGTATTGAGTCTGATAAGTTCTTCATAGATTTTGGATACTATTCCTTTATCCAATATGTCATCTGCAAATATCTTCTCCCATTCCACAGGTTTCCTTTCAGTATTCTTGACTCTTTCCTTTGCTTGATCATGATGAAGTTCTAATAGTTCATTTTTGCTTTTGTTTCCCCTGCCTTTGGAAAAGTTTCTAGCAAGAGGTTGCTATGGCCAAGATCAGAGAGGTTGCTGCCTATGTTCTATGCTAGGATTTTGACAGATTCCTGTCTCACATTTAGGTCTTTCTTCCACTTTGAGTTTATCTTTGTGTATGGTGTCAGACAATGATCCAGTTTCATTCTTCTGCATGTGGCTGTCCAATTTTCCCATCATTTGTTGAAGAGACTCTTTTTTCCACTGGATATTCCATCCTGTTTTGTCAAAGATTAGTTGGTCATAAAGCTGAGGGTCTAATTCTGGGTTCTCTATATTGTTCCACTGATCTATGTGTCTGTTTTTGTACCAGCACCATACTGTATTGATGATTACAGCTTTGTAATAGAGCTTGAAGTCCAGCACTATGATGCCACCAGCTTAGGTTTTCTTTTTCAACATTCAATAGATCTGTTAAGTCCATCTGGTCCAGTATGTCATTGGGTATTCAGGGTCTTTTGTGATTCCATACAATTTTAGGATTATTTGTTCCAACTCTGTGAAAAAAAAGTTAATGGTAGTTTGGTAGGGATTGCACTGAATGTATAGATTGCTTTGCATAGCACAGACATTTTAACAATATTTGTTCTTGAAATCCATAAGCATGGAACGTTTTTCTACCTCTCTGTGTCTTCCTCAATTTCTTTCATGAGAGTTCTATAGTTTTTTGAGTATAGATCCTTTGCCTCTTTGGTTATGTTTATTCCTGGGTACCTTATGCTTTTGGGTGCAATTATAAATGGGATCAATTCCTTAATTTCCATTTCTTCTCATTGTTGGCATATAGAAATGCAATGGACTTCTGTGCATTGATTTTATATCCTGTCATTTGCTGAATTCCTGTGTGACTTCTAGCAATTTTGGGGTGGAGCCTTTTGGGTTTTCCACATAGAGTATCACGCCATCTGCAAAGAGTGAGACTTTGGCTTTGTTGCTGATTTGGATGCCTTTTATTTCTTTTTCTTGTCTGACTGCAGAGGCTAGGACTTCTAGTACTATTATTGAACAACAGTGGTGACAGAGGACATCCCTGCTGTGTTCCTGACCTTAGGGAAAAGCTCTCAGTTTTTCCCCACTGAGAATGATATTCACTGTGGACTTTTCATAGATGGC
Source organism: Enhydra lutris kenyoni (assembly GCF_002288905.1). NCBI lineage: Eukaryota > Metazoa > Chordata > Mammalia > Carnivora > Mustelidae > Enhydra > Enhydra lutris. The sequence goes on along the minus strand of NW_019154093.1, from coordinate 80,674,738 downwards.
TTTTATGATATTGGTATGTTCCCTCTATCGCTACACTGTGAAGTATTCATCAAGAACAGATGCTGTACTTTGTCAAATGCTTTTTCTGCATCTATTGAGAGGATCATATGGTTCCTGCCCTTTCTTTTATGTATGTAGTGTATCACACTGATTGATTTGCAGATGATGAACCACCCTTGCAGACCAGGAATAAATCCCACTTGGTCGTGGTGAGTAATCCTTTTAATGTACTGTTGGATCCTACTGGGTAGTGCCTTGGTGAGAATTTTTGCATTCATGTTCATCAGGGATATTGGTCTATAATTCTCTTTTTTGGTGGGGTCTTTGTCTGCTTTTGAGATCAAAGTAATGCTGGCCTCAGAAAATGAATTTGGATGATTTCCATCTATTTCTAGTTTTTGAAAGAGCTTCAGAAGAATTTATTAATGAAATGTTTGGTAGAATTCCCCTGGGAAGCCATCCAACCCTGGATTCTTGTTAGGAGATTTTTTTGATTACTGCTTCAATTTCCTTGCTAGTTGTGGGCCTGTTCGGGTTTTCTATTTCTTCTTGTTTCAGTTTCGGTAGTTCATACATCTCTGGGAACGCATCCGTTTCTTCCAGATTACTTAATCTGTTGGCATATATTTGTTCATAATATGTTCTTATAATTGTATTTCTTCAGTGTTGGTTGTGATCTCTCCTCTCAATCATAATTTTATTAATTTGGGTCCTTTCTCTTTTCTTTTTGATAAGTCTGGCCAGGCACTTACCAATCTTATTAATTCTTTCCAAGAACAAGCTCCTAGTTTTGTTGATCTGTTCTACTGTCCTTTTGGTTTCTATTTCATTGATTTCTGTTCTAATCTTAGTAATTCTCTTCTCCTGCTGGGTTTAGACTTTATTTGCTGTTCTTTCTCCAGCTCCTTTAGGTGTAAGGTTAGCTTGTATATTTGAGACCTTTCTTGTTTCCTGAGAAAGGCTTGTGGTGCTATATACTTCCCACTTAGGACCACCTTTGCTGCATCCCAAAGATTTTCAACATTTGTGTTTACATTTTCATTTGTTTCCATGAATTTTTAAATTCTTCTTTTATTTCCTAGTTGACCCATTCATTCCTTAGTAGGATGCTCTTTAGCCTCCAAGTATTTGAGCTCTTTCCAAATTTCCTCTTGTGACTGAGTTCAAGTTTCAAAGCACAATGGTCTGAAAATATGCAAGGAATAATCCCAATCTTTTAGTACTGGCTGAGACCTGATTTGTTGACCCAGGATGTGATCTATTCTGGACAATGTTCCATGAGCACTCGAGAAGAATGTGTACTTTGTTGCTTTTGGACAGAATGCTCTGAATATATCTGTTTATATATGTGTGTAACCTATCTGTTATATAGATATATATAAAACAGGCCCTTATTTCCTTGTTGATCTTCTGCTTACATGATCTATCCATTGCAGTGAGGGAGGTGTTAAAGTCCCCTACTATTATTTTGTTACTATCAATGAGTTTACTTTTATTATTAATTGGCTTATATAATTGGCTGCTCCCATGTTAGGGGCATAAATATTTGTAACTGTTATATCTTCTCATTGGACAGATCCTTCAATTATGATATAGTGTCTGTCCTTCCTCATCTTTTATTAGTCTTTGTCTTAAAATCTAATTTGTCTGATATATGGATTGCTACCCCAGCTTTCTTTTGATGTCGATTAGCATGATAAATGGTTTTCCACCCCCTCACTTTCAATCTGGAGGTGTCTCTGGGTCTAAAATGAGTCTCTTGCAGATAGCATATCAATGGTTTTCCTTTTTTTTTTTTTTTTTAAGATTTTTATTTATTTGACAGATCACAAGCAGGCAGAGAGGCAGGCAGAGAGAGAGAGAGAGAGGAAGAGGCAGGCTCCCTGCTGAGCAGAGAGCCCTACGTGAGGCTCGATCCCAGGACCCCGGCACCATGACCTGAGCCGAAGGCAGAGGCTTTAACCACTGAGCCACCCAGGCACCCAGTTTTCCTTTTTTATTCAATCAGTTACCCTGTGTCTTTTGATTGGAGCATTTAGCCCATTTACATCCAGAGTAACTACTGAAAGATAGGAATTTAGTGCCACTGTATTACCTATAAAGTCATTGTTTCTGTAGATTATGTCTGTTCCTTTTTGGTCTATGTTACTTTTGGGCTCTCTCTTTGCTTAAAGGATCCCCTTTGATATTTCTTTCAGGGCTGGTTTAGTGACCACAAATTCTTTTAGTTTCTGTTTGTCCTGGAAGCTTTTTATCACTCATTCTATTTTGAATGACATCCTATTAAATATTCTTGGTAGCATATTTTTTCTCATTTAGCACCCTGAGTATATCATGCCATTCCTTTCTGGCCTACCAGATCTCTGTGACAGGTCTGCTACCAGTCTAATGTGTCTACCTTGGTAAGGTATGGACCTCTTATCTCGAGCTGCTTTCAGGATTTTGTCTCTGAGATTTGCAAGTTTCATTATTATGTTGAGGTGTTGTCCTCTTTTAATTGATTTTGAAGGGGGTTCACTGTGCCTCTCGGACTTGAATGCCTGTTTCCTTCCCCAGATGAGGGAAGTTTTTTGCTCTAATTTGCTCCAATATATTCTCTGCCTCCCTCTCTCTGTCTTTTCTTTCCTGTTCTCCTGGGAAACAATGTATTCTAATATTATTTCGCTTTACGATATCACTTATGTCTCAAATTCTCCCCTTGTGGTCCAGTAGTTGTTCATCCTTCTTGACTTCTTCTCCATCATTTTGTCTTCTATACCTCTAATTCTCTCCTCTACCTCATTTATCCTAGTAGTCAGAGCCTCCATTTTTATTATATCTCATTAATAGCCTTTTTTATTTTGACTTGATTAGATTTTAATTCTTTTATTTCTCCAGAAAGGGATGCGCTAGTGTCTTACATGCTTTCTTCAAGCCCAGCTAGTTTCTTTATAGTCATTATTCTGAATTCTAGTTCTGACATCTTACTTATATCCATACTGATTAGCTCCCTGGCAGTCAGTAGTACTGCCTCTTACTCTTTTTTTTGAGGTGAGTTTTTCTATCTTGTCATCTGTCCAGAGAGGAACAGATAAAAATAAGAGAATAAAATTCTAAAGGGCATCAACAACCCGAGAGAAATATACACTAAACATATCAGAAAAGACCTGAAAACAAGAAAAAAAAAATTTAAAAGAGAGAGAGAGAGTGAATATAATCAGCCATGTGAACAGAACAGAACAATACACTGAATCCTGTGTATATTTCAGTCTGATAGAAAACTAGATCCCCAAAATTTACAAAGAAAAAAAAACTTATATATGTACAAAAATACAATTAAATACAATGAAAGGACAGAATGTAACTGTAAAAATGAAAATTAAAAGCCAAAAAAAAAAAAAAAGGACTATAAATAGATTGACAGAACAGAGCAAAACACTATATCCTGAGTATATTATGGTCTGTTTGGTAGAAGAAATTACATCCCAAAACTGTAAAGAAAGAGAAACATATAAATACAAAAATAAAATTAAATACATTGAAAGGATAGAATGTAACTGTAAAGAGGAAAATTTAAAAAGACTTAAAAAAAGAAGAAGAAGAAAGAAAATATGATCAGACAGGTGACAAGAACAGAGCAATACACTAGATTCTGGGTGTATTTTGGTCTGTTTGTTAGAAGAAACTGCATCCCAAAATTGTAAAGGAAGAAGAAGGGGGGGGGGAAATATATATATATGTAATTAAATACAATGAATAAAAGGATAGAATGTAAATGTCAAGATGAAAATTCTAAAAGGTTAAAAAAGAGTTAATAAAATAAGAAATTGGTTGAGAACGGAAAGGAAAAAAAACTAAAATTGAAAGCTAAAGAATCGTGGGGAAAAAACCATGAATTCTATATAGCATTTTCCCCTAGCATTGGAGCTTTACAGTTCTGTGTGACTAGTGAACTGGGTCTTGGCTTGCTGTTCTTGCTGATCTTCCGGGGGAGGCACATGCTGCACTGATTCTCAGGTTTCTTTGCCCCAGACAGAACTGCACCACCCTTGCCAGGAGGCCTGGCTAAGGAAGGTCCTCAGGATTGCTCTATGTGGCTTTTGTTCCCTGAAGGCTTTCCGAGCCACTGTAGAGGATGAGAATGAAAATGGCAGCCTCCCAATCACTAGACCCAGAGCTGAAAGCTTAGGCCCCCACTCTTCAGGCACTCTCAGGGAAAAACTGTCAATCACTTCCCTATCTTCCTGGACTCCATCCGCACTCTGTGCTCACCCAGCCTGTGACCAAGCATTTCTATCTCAGTCATGCAAGCCCCATTTGTGTCTCCAAACCTTGCTGACTCCTGCAATGTGCGTCTGTGCCGCTCTTCCCAGGGAAGGGAAGGGGGGGTCTCGCCGTGGTTCTGCCACTTGCTGGGCCCTTGCTCTGAAAGCAGTCACCCAACTGTGCAGAGGTTCACAGTTTACAAGAGCGAGCTAAAAGCCCACTCCTGGGCTCATCTGATTGCAGCCGGCTTCCCCACTTGGACACCTGGCAACTCTGCTGCACTCAGGCAACCCCGATCTTTCTGTGACCCTAGAGATCCTGAGATCACACTGTCCCACCTAGGATTCCGCCCTGCTTCACCACCTGACAGCCTTTCAGGCAGGGATGTCCCTCAGTGGAGCAAACTTGCACAAGTTCTGATTTTGCACTCCACTGTTATATCACTTTCCATAGCTGGCTTACAGAGGATCCCTCCCCCTGTGGTTTATCTTCCCGGGTATCACCTCGGATTCACTTGTCTACACCTCCTACCTTGCAGAAAGTGGTCACTTTACTATTTGCAGAATGGCAGCAATTCTTTTCTTAGATCTCTGGTTGAGTTCACAGGTGGTCAGAATGATTTGACAGCTATCTAGCTCAATGTGGGACCAGACAAAACTAAGATCTCCTACTCCTCCACCACCTTGGACTATCTACACCATATCTTCTTCATCCATTCAAGTGATGAACATCAGGCTCTTTCCATAATTTGGCTATTGCAAATAATCCTGCTACAAACACTAGGGTGCAAGTATCCCTTTAAATTAGTATTTTTGCATCCTTCATATAGTACCTAGCAGTGCATATAGGCTAGTTCTATTTTTAACTTTTTGAAGAACCTCCATACTGCTTTCCAGAATGGTTGCACCAGTTTGCACTCCCGCAAACAATGCAAGATGATTCCCCGGAGGAAATTTTAAAACATATTGAATTAAATGAAAACTAAAACACACGTATCAAAATCTTTGGGATATAACTAAAGCAACATCTCACAGTTAATTTATAGCATTAAATGCTTACACTGGAAAAGAGGATCTCAAATCCATACTCTAGGCTTCCACTTAAAGAAGAAAATTAAAGCTAAATCTACCCAAGTCTGTGGAAGAATCAAAATTGTAAAGAGCAAAAATCAAACTGAAAACATAAAGAAAAGAGAAAAATGATCAACAAATAGCTATTTTTCCAAAAGAGACATATAGATGGCCAGCAGACACATGAAAGGATGCTTAACATCACTCATCATCAGGGAAACACAAAACAAAACCACTATGAGATTATCACCTCACACCTATCATGACTAAAACCAAAGACACAAGAAATAACAAGAGTTGGCAAGGATGTGGAGAAAAAGGAACCCTCAAGTACTATTAGTGGGAATACAAGCTGGTGCAGCCAACTGTAGAAAACAGTATGAAGGTTCCTCAAAAATTAAAAACAATTACTATATGATCGAGTAATTCTACTACTGGCTATTTACCCAAAGAAAATGAAAACAAATTTGAAAAGACAAATGCACCCCTATGCTTACTGCAGCACTGTTGATAATAGCCAAGACAGGAAAGCAATCCAATTATCCACTAACAGATAAGTGGATAAAAAAAGATGTGGTATACATATACAATAAAATATTACTCAGCCATAAAAAAATAAAATCTTGCCATTTACAACAACACGGATGGCTCTTGATATAATGCTAAGCGAAATAAGTCAGCCAGATAAAGACAAACATCATGATTTCACTCTTATGTGGAAATTAAGAAACAGAACAAATGAACATGGGGAGGGAGAAAAAAAAGGTAAACCAAGAAACAAACTCTTAACTATAGAGAATAAACTGATGGTTGACAGAGAGGAGGTAAGGTGGGGGTGGGGGTGAAATAGGTGAACAAGATTAAAAGTACCCTTATCATAATGAGCACTAAATAATGTACAGAATTTCTGTATTGTACACTTGAAACTAGTATAACACTCTACGTTAATATTTCTTGAATAAAAAAAATAATAAAGTGAACCATGATAAATTATTTAAAAAGATCAATGAAACCAAGCTTCTAGCAGGACTGACAAAGAAAAAGAATAAACATGAATTACTACTATTAGGAATTAAAAGGGATTATCACTACAGCTGCCACCAAACAATAAACAGCTGCCTTTAGCTCAGGTTGTGTCATGATCCCAGGGTCCTGGGATCAAGTCCCATTGTAGCGCTCCCTGCTCAGTCGGGAGCCTGCTTCTCCCTCTCTCCCCTGCTCGTGTTCCATCTCTCATTATATCTCTCTCAAATAAATAAAATCTTAAAAAAAAAAAAAAAAAAAAAAAAACCTCAATGATAGAGAACAATCTGAGGGTTGATGACAGGAAGTGGATGGGGCTAGATGGATGATGGGTATTTAAGGACGGCACTTGTGATGAGCCGTGGGTGTTTGTTTAAGTGATTAATCACTGGATTCTACTCATGAGACTAATATTGCACCGTATGTTAGCTAACCAAATTTTAAATAAAAATTTGAAAAAAAAAATCATAAGAGAAAGTATATTACTTTCTAGAGCATACTTCTATACTGTATTTTCCCAAAAACCCACATATAAGTGGACTTACACAGTTCAAAGCCATACAAATACAGATAAACTGATTGGTCCTTACTGTTGGAGAAACTGAATTTGCAGTTTAAGAACCTCCCCCAAAAAAAAAATCTCCAGATGCCAATGGCTTCACTGGTGAATTTTACCAATACTAAAGCAGAAAATAAAATGAATGTTAAAACAATCTCTTCCAGAAGTATGAAGAGCAGAGAACACTTCCAAATTCACTTTATGAAGCCAATATTACCCTGATACCAAAACAAAACAAAGATAATGCAAGAAAAATATAGAATATGAATGCAAAATATAAATGCAAAAATCCTTGACAAAATATTTTAAGTCATAACCCAGTTAAGTTGAAAATAGCAAAAAGAATTTATACACACACGTACATAAAGTCACATACATAGACACACATACAGAAAATAAAAGCATACTTCAAAAAGCACTGCAAAGTTAATAACACTCTTTTCCAAATCAAAATTCTTTCTTTTAAATATGAAAAGACCTATCCGTAATAAAACTTTTTATTCTCCAGAATGTCTAAGTAAAAAGAATTCATTCCATGAATCACTGTTGGAACAATTAATACCAGTGCTAATTTACACCCAGCAACATTTCCTTCCTCTCACTCACTAGCTTCAAGAGTTTGCCTTAACTGGGTAAAACCAAAGGAATATACATCACCCTTCTGGGAATAGCATTTGGTTCAAGAATGGGCACATAAAAAACAATGAGTCTTTCTATGAAGTTTCTAAGAAACTCAAGTGTTCCCCCTTTTCTACGTGTTCTCTTTTCTACAGATGTGGTAATATGAACATATAAAGCTTCGAGCTGAGGCAGCCATCCTGCTAAGAAGCCAATCTGAAGATATCAACACACACAGGAAAACAGAGGAAAGACACAAAGAAAAAGCTCAGCTGGACTCCAATCTATGCTAGAACTTCAGTGAGCTGATTAAATTTCTTTTACTTTAAACCATTTTGGAATGGGCTTTCTGTTATCTGCACATCAAGCATCATATAATGCCAAGGCTATTAGAAGTCAGAGGAACACTGATTTCAATTACCATATAAAAGAATTTTTTCATAATTAAAGGTAATAAAATGAAAAAGGATACATTTTAAGTTATTTTCCATATAAACTCAAATACTGCAAGTTTCAATACTCGCCTCTATGTTCCTATATGTCCAATACCAGTCTATACATTCTGTAATAGAGAGGCCAGACTTTTAAAGTTCCTTTCAACTCTAAAATTCGGATTCTGTGAAGGCAAACTGAATTTGGGATGTCAAATGAGACACTCTGAACATTACCCTTTGGTTAGACTTCTTCTATTTAAACAACGAGAAAGTTAAAAAAAAAAAAAAAAAAAAGATTTTTTTTTTTTTAAACTTCCAAATCATACTCCTAGCAAGAATATGAGATTTAAAAAAAAAAAACCCAGAATACATGGAAAACAAAGTCCTGAACTTTGTTTATTAATCCTTTAATAAACTGTGTATCTAAAAATAGAAAACAAAAACAATAAAGGATCCACCCCAACTTTGCTTATTTGGTGGGAAAAAATTGTAACCACTCAAAAATTTTAATAAAAGACACAAGCACCTAATTTTGAATACTGAAAATTCTATAGGTTGCATTTTCACTTTTTCTACCATTTCATTAGAACTTTCTTCTTATGGTGGGTTTTTTTTCCCTGTGTTCTGCTATTTATGTTTTTCTGTCTTTAGAGTCTACTGAAACAGTGTGGAATGGTGATTAGAAAAAGGGACCATGGCACTAAACTGCTGGGATTCAAATCTTGCCTCCACTATTTACTAACTGGGTGACACTGGGCAAGTTAGTTAACCATAAGTGTGCTTCAATTTCCTTATCTGTAAAATGGAAACAGTAACCACAGCGCCTGCCTCTTAGGGTTGTTTTGAATGCAAAATAAATTCATTCACATAAATCTCTAAAACCAGCCGTCAGTATATAGTACATTTATTACTCTGCTTGGGCAGCCATAATGAAATATATAGACTAGGAGGCTTAAACAAGAGAAATTTATTTTCTCATAGTTATAGAGGCTGTAAAAGTCCAAATAAAGGTTCTGGATTTCGGTGAAGGCTTGTAGACATCCATATTCCTACTATGTCATCATATGACCTTTCCTTGGTGCATGTGCATGGGGAGAGTGAGCTCTGGTGCTTCCTCTTCTTAAGGACTCCTGCCCTATCGATCAGATTACGGCCCCACACTTATGACCTCATTTAACTTTATTAACTCCTAAAGGCTCCACCTCCATATATACTGACTTAGGGGTTAGAGCTTCAACATATCAATGTATAGGGGACACAATTTAGTCCACAGCAATATGAACTATATAAATACTATTGAGTTTTCTATTAATGTGCATATGACTATTGTTCTAAAGGAAAATAAATAGTCTTATTCACTAACCAAATTATAGAATCCCTAAACTTACTGATCTCTTGCCAGACTGGTAGCAAGGAAAATAAAACTTTTTATTGAAATCTATTTAAATTGTGCTCTCTGTCAAATAAATTAAATCTTTTTAAAAAAATGTATTTAATTGCTTTCATTTACATGGCAATCCCTCGGAAATGGAGGACCACTGGCAAAACCTTGCCTCTGTACCTAGTTAACTCAGAATGAAAGGGCTCATTTTGTAAAGCCTCCCTTTCCAACTCTAACTTCCTTTAACTTTTAGGATCTTACAGACAACTCTCAGTTTACCCACTAAATCAGCCTAAGTGCTCTAATAACCAACCAGCCGGCAAGAAATCACCTGACAATTATTTGAACTTGCCATGCCCCAGTCACTTACCAACCTAACCAAAGAGTGATCCACAAAGTTTACATTTGAAGAAGTCTGACAAAATTACCACAAATCAAAACCACCTTTCATAAAATATATATATTTTTTAAAAGAAAAAAACATTAAGTCAAAACCACTCCATTAGGATTTTAATAAAATGTTCAGTTAAGAAAGAAATACCCCTTTTGCTCGTTAAAAGACTTATATTGATTTACAAGAAATGGAATTTTTAGTTACCTGAAAACTCATTTATATTCTGAATTTAGATTCAGCAAACAATCTTTCCTTAGACAGTCACTGCTATGATGATTAAATGACATAATATATGTTATTTACCTACTACCTTGCCTAGGACCCGTATCTCTTTGATAATTTTTAATACAGTAGATGTTTTGAGAAATAAGGTTTAAGAAAATGAGTAGAAAATTAACACCCAACCTTTATTTTCAGTACACAGTTATACTCCAATCCTTTAAAAGGACTCACAGTTTACCACTGAATTTAATATAAAGAAATACTTAGTTGAAGAGAGGATCTAATTTTAATTAACCATTAAATATAATGTCTTTTCCTGCACTAATGTCTCACAATGGGGCATCCACAAAGCAATGAGGACTGCTGCTTTCTTCTGCATCCCCTCCTCCTCTATAATATGAGGAGTATCAGAACTGTGTTGAAGAAAAATTACAAATAGGTACCAAACATCCCTGATACTAAAAAAAGAAATGGCAGAAAAAGCTGCAAAATACTCAAATAAATGAATGGCATCTATATATATATATATATATATATATATATATATATATATATATAAAATCTACCACATCATCTGTATATTCCAAAGTAACTATCACTAAATCTTGACTGAAACTTACAAAAAAAAAAAGTACATGTTATGTACTTATTATAATTCAAATTGTTACATAGAAATACTCGGGTTTTATAAAGTACTTAAAAAGTTAGATTCTATTTTAAAGATGGAGATAGAAAATGGATATAGTAGTGGATGTATAATTAGAAGAAGTAAACTTACCAAATATATTAGTGGAGTGTCCTTTCCGTGCAATAGGTCTGAGTTCATTATGCCCCCATCCATATATCCTATAATTATCCCAGGCATGTTTCATCATCTGAGAAAGGAAAAATTATAATCCAGCAATTTACATTACTCACAGACTGTTATTTCATCTATCTAGATCATCTACCACTATAGCCTTACCTATTCTCCTGTATCTCCTACATTAGGATATTATTCTATTACCATTTGTACCAGTGTGACAACACACATAACCATGTTTAACCTGTCTACACAACAGAAAAAAACAAACAAACAAACAAACAAACTTGGCCTGCAGGCTGTATTTTGCCAACCCCTGACCTAAACAAAGTGACTAGGTGTGATTCAAGTAGCAGCAATCAAGTCCCTTTATGCATAAAGGAAGGGACTCTCTCAATTTGTAATCTCAAGGTGTACATAATATATCATCGTGGAGCTGATGGAGGCTAACATTCACCCAACATGGAGAAACTAAACAACAAAAGGACAGAGGTGTATATTATTAACAATGACATCTAAGATGTGGACTTAGCCAAGCCAAGCTTGAAGCCCTCGTTTAGAGCCACTAAGCTAATAAATTTTTTTTTATCAACTAGCTTGAACTGCACTTCTCACAACCCAAGGTGCTCCAAGCTACGCAACAGCAGAGTATTTAATTATATAACAGCTTTTAACAGTGGACTGTGGTATATCAAAAATCTATTCAATTATCAGTATACTATTCATTAAAATATTCCTCAACTTGTTTTTTTGCAGCTTGCATTATTCAGAAAACAAAACCGGACAAAGACATTACAAGGAAACTGAAAACCAGTATCTCTCAAAAACACAGATTCAAAATTCCCTAACGAGGGATGCCTGAGTGACTCAATCAGTGAAGGGTCTCCCTTCAGCTCAGGTCATGATCCTAGAGTCCTGTGATCAACTCCCCCATCAGGCTCCTTGCTCAGCGGACAGCTTGCTTCTCTCTCTGCGGGCTGCTCCCCTGCTTGTGTGTTCTTGCACACGCTCTCTCTCTCTCTCTCTCTATCTCTCTCTCTCTCTCTCCCTGGCAAATAAATAAATAAAATCTTTTAAAAAACAAAACAAAACACAAAATTCCTTAACGAAAATCAGCAATAGAGCGAGGATACTGCGTAATGATCAGGAACAGTTTAACCTACAAATAGAAGACTGATTTAACATTCAAACATCAATTAATATAATTCAGAATAATATAAAAGGAAAAACATCAAACAATCATTTTTATACCGGTAGACAAAGCACCTAACAAGATTCAACACCCATTCATGATTAAAAAAAAACTCACAGTAAACTACAAGGAAATGTCTACAACCTAAAAAAGGGGATCTCAAAAAACCTATAGCTAACATCATACTTAATGGTAAAAGACTAAATGCTTAACCCCTAAAGTTGAGATCAAGTATGTCCATTCTCACCATTTATTTTCAACAATGTACTGGAAGTCCTAACCAATGTAACAATACAAGAAAAAGAAATAAAAAGCGTAAAAATCAAAAAGGAAAATGGAAAAGTACCTCTATTCACAGAGGACATTACTATGTATAAGGAGAATCCTAAGCCATCTAAAAAAGAAAAATCCACAAGAATAAATGACTTCAATAAAGTAATAGGGAAATAAGTTCAGAAAGCTAAAATCAAATATATTTCTATATGCTAATAAGCAATTCCATTTATATTAGCATCAAAAACATGAAATATTTCAGAACAAATGTAACAATATGTACAAGAATTACATACTCAGAACTATAAAACACTGCTGAGAAATCGAAGAAAACCTAAATAAGTGGAAACATGTAACATGTTCATGGAACACTGGATATTGTTAATAATTCTTCCTAATGCATCTACAGATTCAATAAGATCCCAATCAAATTCCAGCAACCTTCTATTTTCATAAAGAAGCTAATTCTAGAAAGGCAAAGGACCCAGAAATGCCAAAGCAATTTTTAAAAAGAACAAAGTTGGAGGATTTAACCTGACATCAAAGCTTACTATAAGTTTAAGAATTCAATAAAGGGTCCTCCTGGCATTAAGGGTTATGGAACAGGTATGAGCCCAGAAAGAGGCTCAACACCTACTGATTTTATCACTGAATCTTGAACAAAAGCGCCAAGGTAATTCAAAAGGAAAAGGATAATCTTTTCAACAAATGATGCTGAAACAACTAGAATGCCCTATGGGCAAAAACTGAAGCACGGCCCTTACTTCAACACAATAAACAAAAAAATTAACCAGCAACAGATCACAGACAAAAGGTTAAAATTAAAACTAAAATATGTGCCCATACAGATACTTGTACACAAATGTTCACAGCAACTTTAACCATAATAGCCAAAAACTGGAACAACTGTTGAACAAATGTTCAACAGGTGAATAAATAAAACAAGTTATGGTATACCCATATAATGGAATACTACTAAGGAAAAAATGACCTTCATGTGCAATCTACATAGGTTAATCTCAAAAAAATTATGCCACACAAAAGCTCAGAAACAAAATATCACATACTTTCATACTTTATGATTCCATTTGACTGAAACTCTAAAAAAGACAAACAACCTATAATAACTAAAAGTAGATCAGTGTTTGCCTGTGACCAAGGAATCGGGTGGACTGACCAGAGAGGGGCACAAGAAAAACGTTCTGAGATTATAAATATCTTGATAATACTTGTTATACAGGTATATACAGCTGTCAAAACCCATCAACAAGCAATACTCTTAAAATAGGTACATTTTATTTTTTACAAAATCATGTCTCAAAAACCTCAATTTTTTTAATATTTTATTTGGCAGAGAGAAAAAGAGCGCAAAAGCAGAGGAAGCAGCAGGCAGAGGGAGAAAGAGAAGCAGGCTCCCTCCTGAGCAGAGAGCCCAGCATGGGACTGGGATCATGACACGACCTGAACTAAAGGCAAATGTTTAACCAGCTAAGCCACCCAGGAGCCCTTCACCTATTTTTTCTATTGAAATACAGTCTATAGGGCTAGTTCTTAATTTCTAAAAAAGGTTTAGGTATGTACCATATTCCCCTACAGTTAACGATAATTTAGCTCTTTTATGCCACTACCTCAACATATACTTCCCCACTTATATTTCTCTGACCCACATCCTCCCAATGTAATTAACATGTTTTTCTTGTAATTATTATATTACCTTGTGCAACTTTTGTTTGTCCGGCTTTTAATTACTTATCTGAGGGTTTGGGGTTTTGTTTGTTTACTTAAGTTTTTAATGTAACAATTCTGAATTTACTATCAAATTATAGTTGAGCTTCAAAACCTGTCTCAGTATATAATCCAACACATCAGTTCCATTTTATTCTGATATATCCTTCCTGAAGCTCTCTATCCCTCCTGTTCTGACCTCGATGTTCTCTCCGCCTGAAGCACAGCAGTCACCCTGCTGAGTCCCTTATTCAGAATCCTGAGAATGCCCTTCCTTTCTTTCTCTAGTGACAGATCCCTTGTTGCCAAAATCTCTTCTCTTCCTATTTTTGTGCTGAAGCATATTTTTCAGTAGCAATCTGAGAAAATGACTAAATTTACCCTCAGATTTGATTCACAATTTGGCTGAATATATGATTTTCTAAGCCAATGCTCCACTCTCTTCCAGTTTCCAATATTATGGTTGAGGAATCTGAGGTGCCATTAAATACAATCCCATCTTTTGAGCGGAACCTTTTTTTCTCCTCTGTAATTTTTTAGGATCTGTTTTTGAATGCCTATTTTTCTAAAATTTCAGTAGGAATCTTTTTTTTTTTTCCCTGTTTTTTTGCTCATTGTTGTTCCATGTCTGGTAGGTCCTTTCAATCTCTAAGACCCACATTCTTTAGCTTCAGCCAGTTTTCTTAAATTGACTTCTTCTCATCTATTTTCCTCATCTAATCACTTGTTAAATGTTCCTGACTAATCTTACCTTCTTGTTTGCTCAATCTCTTTCTTTGTTCTACTGAGAGATATGCTCAATTTTATCTTCCAACTCTTCTACTGAATTTCAAAATTACATTTTTAATTTCTAAGAGCTCCTTCATATTCTATAAATGTTCCTTTTCATAACTTCCTGTTCTCATGAGTTCCATTTTTTGTCATGCCAATGACAATTTTTCTTTCTTTTTCGGTCCACCCCGTATTGTTTCTATATTCTCTGAATTCCTGAATTCTTCCATCTGTTTTGTTTTCTAATGTAAGCAGCTTTCCTGAAATGCCTGGTGATCTTTGGTTTGTTCTTCACATCAGAGGGAGGCACTTACAAGATAATTAAATGCTGTCAGTGAATGAGCCAAACTTGAGCTGAGCCTCATCTTAGGGACCACAGGTGAAACCCAGGGGTTTTCACTGAGGAACACTGTAGATCTTTTCTCTTGGGCCAGTCTCCCCAGAGAAGTCTGTCCGTCTTCTGCTTATTGAATATAAAAACCTGGCTGCCAGAATTCGGAGAGTTGAGCAGGAGAAAGTGGTCTCAATATTCAGAACACTTTTCACTTATTCCCTCCACCCTGACCACCTTTTTTGTGTTTTCCCTCAGCCATAACTGGTATTCCCAAATCCAGACCTCTTCTAATTTATCCCTCAAAAAGGTATAGTATACTTTAGTCTTCTGTTGGGGAAGGGAAGGCAGCAGCTAGGATGCCTAAGCTGGAGAACTGGAGATCTAGGAGTTACGAGCACTTTTTAAAATGTTCAAATAATCCCTTTCTAATGTCGTTTTATACCCCTTCCTTTAGAAGTAACCAATGTCTCTAATCCTTGAAACTTTCAGGTATTCCTCAGTTCACATCATCTTGCCTCTTGTTAGTTTCTTCCCCTATAAGCTTAAGGTTCAACTTTCTCTGCCTGCTAAGCCAGTGACCATAATGTTTAACAGGAGCCTACCTGTACAGGAGGTCTTAATATGTTTCATGTTGACTTGTAAGAACACTTGATATATGGATATTAAAGGTCTAGGTTATCCAAACCCTGTAAGAAAGATTAGCCCTGTGCCAGACTCCTAGAAAATAACCACTAAATCTTATTATCCTGCCTTTTAGAGTACCTTCGTTTAAGTGTAGCCTTGGGCCATGTGAACAGTTTCTGTTTACAATGTGATTTATGGTGGGGGCCTTGGGTCACATGATATCAGCCTGACCTCTTGGAGGTGTTAGAGAACTAAGGTCAGCCACGCCTACATAATGAACCTCAAATAAAAGCCCTGGACAGCAAGGCTCAGGTGGACTTCCCTGGTTGACGATACTTCCTTACCATACATCATTGCTGGGACAGTTAAATACTGTCCATACCACTCCACTGAAAGAGGACAGCTAGAAACTTGCATCTGGTATCTCCTGGACTCTGTCATTATGGGCCTTTCCTATTACTAATTTTAATCTGCATCCTACTGCTGCAATAAACCCAAACCACGAATACAACTGCTTTGCTGAGTTCTGGGAATACTTCTAGCAAATCACTGAGGCTGTGGTGGTCTTGGGAGTCCCCTAAACACACACTGTTATTTGAATTATTATGTACATAAGAAAGTGTTTCAATGAATTCTAATTACATCTAAAAACTAGCAGGTCAGTCATCTCAAAAAAAAAACAAAAAAACAAAAAAACTATCAATGTTTCTCAATACAGTCCAAAGAAAGTGCCTATAGCAGCCAGCACAGTAAGACAGTCTCCAGAGCTGAGGTAACATCAGAGTACAGCTCTAGTTTAATTCCATCAAGGTCAAGGTTTCATAATAATTCATAAGGCCAAGCTTTAAGTACCTGCTAAGTCTTTCATAATCATTACTAGAATATTTCCAAATAGATATTTAACTATTCAAACTAAACTTACCATCTTCTTTTATGATAAATAATCCCTTTGAAATAGTGCTGATGCTGTTACAACCTAACAAAACCTTTTTCTTCACAGGCAGTACTTTACCAAAAATCAGCAAGAGTTCTAATTAACAAAACTTAACTGTAGTATTCACTAAATTCCGCCCCCTCCCTACACACCACACACACATACTGCGGCATTCTCTTTACCTCCAAGTAATTCCTAGAATAACAATTTGAAAGACTTCTGAGACTAAACATTTAAAGAATCCTGAAGTCAATCGTTCCCCATTCTTTAATCTTTTGAGACTCTTTGGAGGATATCTGCAGTATGGGCGAAGGGTTAGATGACCTATTCTTTAAAAGATGGCAGATAAAATGCTAATTTTTCAGAGGCATGTTTATGAGGAGATTTGCATAGTATCTAGCAGAGTACCTTGTAACTGAACACTTCAGAAATTTCTTATTCAATGATAAATTATTTACAGATCTATTCTATATTATTTATAAAATGTTGAATATCAAAAGCTCCCTCAACACAGAGTGGTATAATGATCCGAACAACATTATATCAAAATTTCAAGTGTCCAATAATTATCTTATAATCCCTGTTAAGACAGATTATTGCCAACTTGGAATCTGAACTATGAGCATGACCCCAAAACAAACAAGAACAAAGTATGACACCATAGATGATACAAATGTATATACATTTAAATCCAGTCAAATACCATAACCTCTCCACATCATAAATCTTGTTTTATTACCTCTTTAATTTTTTCCCTTTTCTTTCTTATGTCATTATCTTCTGGGTCTCCACCATTTATTCCTATTAGATTTGGTATAGGGACTGGTGGCAGTGGCTTCTTCTCTTTTGCCTTCATCTCTTGGACTACCTTATTTTTCTCTGTCTGAATTTCTGCCCGAATTTCCTCTCTCGACTTTTTTAATTTTTCTTTTGCTTCTTCCAAGGCCTTCTCGTGATCTGCTCGAATTTTATTTCTCAAACGTTCCTCTTCTTCCCTATAAGAGAATTAAAAAAGGTCTGGTAAGAATGATCCTTAAGAACTTCAATCTTTGAACCTAAAATTTAAAGTTTCCTGAGCCAAACCCTGTTAGATGTTTCCTACTCCAGCCATTAAAAGGTAAGGATGATCTATGAGAGAGACTCAGATATATCTGCCCAAATAGGATAAATATAACTTATGAGCCCTGGATGCTGAAGACCAAACACTTTACAAGGTGGAAGAAGAGGGAACCTAGAAGGAAAGTTACAATTGCAGGAGCAGTGAGAATAGAGCAAAGAACAATCAGTAACTTATCAGAAGACATGAAGAAAGAAAAGGGAGGGGGAAAGAGGAAAAAAAACAAAAACAAAAACAAAAACAGAGCAAAAACAAGACGGGGGAGAGAAAATTAAAAATAGAATTAAGTATGGGGAAGGAACAAAAATATAAATACAGGGTCAAGGAAAGAGGTAAGTGGAAAAGAGAAGATCTAGGGAAATTTTTCATTTATTATTATTAGTACATGATATGCTTCTAAAACTTTTATATTTTGAAAATCCTACAGATCTTAACACAATTCCCAAGTGTTGTGGGAATTAAGAGAGAACAGATTCCAATTCAGTAGGTCTCTATGAAACCCATGACTGTGTTTTATGAAGAGCTCCTCTGATGAATTCTGGTATGCACACAGGTTTGGACACCACAACTGCAGTGGACACCGACAGGGTTTTCTACCCTTGCCTACTTTTGTGAGAGCTCAATCTTCTCTCCACTTCTACCTCCATCCACATGAATGAATACAGGAGTGGTAGTTACTGTTTTCTACATCAGCCAATGATGACTGCTCTAAGGGTAAATATCTCAGTAGTCACCAGAGTCAACTCTCTAGAAATTCAATTCAAACTCTGCCGGACCTACGACATTGCTGGTGGAAACAGAAAATGGTACAGCCAGTTTCTTAAGAAATTAAGTATGTAACTACCACAAAATTCAGCAACTACACTGGAAATTTATCCCGGCAAAGTGAAGGTGTATGTTCATACAAAAACCTATTCATAAGCCCATCACAAAAGGACAAGTACTATATGATTCCACTGACGTGAGATATTTAGGATAACCAAAATACTACAGAGTAGAATGGTGGTTGCCAGAGGATGGGGGGAGAAAGGGAAATGGGAAGTCACTGTTTTAATGGGTAGAGCTTCAGTTTTGCAAGATCAAGAGTTCTGGAGATGGTCACACAACAATACGAGTGCATTTAATACCAACACACTGTACCCTTAAAATTAGCTAAAGTCATAAGTGTTATGTGTATCGTACCACAATTTCTTAAAAAACTGGAGGGAAAATCCTATACAGAAATGTTTATAATGACTTTACCCATAATAGGCAAAAACTGGAAACCACTGAGGTATCCTTCACCAAATAAATAAACAAACCACTGTTTATAATGTGGTCTAGCCACACTATAGAATACTACTCAAAATAAAAAGAAACTATTCATACACACTTGAATGAATTTCAGAGATATTACTCCGTGAATGAAAGAAGCCCATCTCAAAACATTACATTCCACTTTATTCCTTTTACATGACATTCTCAAAAAGACAAAAATCTAAGGATGGTGAGTACGTCAGTGGTTGCCAGGAAGTATGGATGGGGGAGAATTAACTATAAAGGAATAACACATAAGAGAGTTTTGGGGGATGAAAGCAATGTTATGTAACCCAATTATAGTGATTATGGGAATACATACATGTGTTTAAAAATCACAGAACATCCAGAGAAAAATATCAGTTTACAGTATAATATTAAAAATAAAATGTTAGATGTTTAGAGAAAAAACTGGATTGCTAGCAGTAAAAAGGGGCTGATGAGGGAAACAGGAGAGAACACCAGAGACAGGGCAAACACAGAGGCACCTGAAGGCAGGGAGAAAGAATCCACGGGGCCTCCAGACAGAGTGGAGGTGGGAAAATTGCAGTCTTTTGGCAAGGATAAGCCAAAGCTAGCCCATGAGTGAATTCATGAGCAATTCTGGGCTGCTCCGTTCAGGAAACTCGGGCAAAAAAGGGCATCATCCGCCTTCCAAACCGCCCCCCTCTCCTTACCAACAGAGAAACACTGTGCCCAGCCCACAAATAATGTGTCTACGTCAACCAAGTCTTTCTCAAATGCCCCTACAGCTAGGGGTGATCACACAACCCTATTCCAACCACAGAGGCAAAGGAGGACTACTAGGAAATAATTTCCTTCTGGAATTAAAAAATGGACAGAACCATTTGAGAAAAGGGCCTGTGAGCTACTAAGACCAAACCTACCGAAATACCTACTCCTATCTTCAGCTGTGGTTGTGATGCCTAAAACTGTGACAGCCATTTTGCAGGCAAAAGGCCTAGGGATAAATGGCCAACATGGTTCAGGAAAAGAAAAGAAAGACGTAAAGTGCTGCTGATATCATTAGGTTGCTACCAGGGCCTTCAACTGCCAGTCTCCAGATTTCGGGCTCTGTGGAGCTGAACCAGTTAGGTGTTCTGTCACTTCCATCTGAGAATGTTCCCAACTCCCTCACTCAGTGAGCAAACAATGCACACAGAGTGAGGAAAGTAGAAGGCCTGGGACTAAGTCCCAAAGAAGAGTACCATCAAACAGGAAGGACTGGTTCTTTCAAGGGCAGTGTCTGCCTGATGAGTGAGAGACTCCGTCAGGAACAATGCTTCCCCTTTCTAGCTCCAAGCACCATGTTACCATTGAAAGGCACATGGAAGCCCCCACCATGTTTGCAATGGCTCACCTGGGCATCACTTTAGAAGCACCCTCATGCACCAGCAAACCTCCACAAACAGCTGGGGATTACATGCCGCCTTCTCAAGCCCATCCTAAGGGCCACAATACATTCGATGTCCCTCTCCAAAGCTTCACAATGCACATGGGTATTTCAAAGGCTCTGCGAAGTTCTGCAATAAAGGTGCCTAGCATAATACTGCCCAACCTTTTTTAGTCACAATCCCCCTTCTAGCACACCCCTTTTAGCATGCCATGAAACACTGTCATAAATGAATGTCCTCAAACTATGCCATCAACCAACTAAGGCTTTGGTAGAACCCGCCACTTTTTCGCTGTGTGATATTAGATGTGTATCACCTCTCTGAAGCTCCTTTTTCCATCTGTGAAGAGTATCCCCACCAACCTTGCAAGACTGTTGTGAGGAATGGATGAGATGACACAGGAGTCTAAGAGTACAGAGAAGTCCTTATCAACGCAAGTTTCCTTCCTTCCCTCACCACCTATCCTCTTCCTCACCACACACACACACACACACACACACACAGAGCCATTTAATGATCTGGGATAACATCAGTGTCCTCAGACACCAGGGACCAACACCCAGGGACACCTTGCAACTTTTCAGCATCCCTGCACTGAATGACATAACACTTATGGGCAAACCCACAAGGATTTAGAGGGCACCAAATGCTCTTAAAATGTGGCGGGCCTCCTGCAGAACTAGCAGAGAGCTATGCCCTCTCTTTTCCATCCCTGACTCCTTTGCCCATATGCCCATAACGGCAGCTGGGGCCTTCAAGATCACCTTAGAAATAAAAGGCACAATGAGCATGAGTACCGGGAAGCCCATTTTCATTTACTATTTTTACTAATTAAATGCTAGTATCAATTATTTCTCTAAAAGCAAAGAAGCATATTTGAGAGCAACACGTATATGTAAACAATCTTCAGATTACACAATTATTTTTAAAAATTAAAAAACTGAACCATCTAATTTTAGTACTCTATAAGAAAGCCCCCAGTCACTTTACCCCACTTTTGTTATTGTTATGACATCCAAACGTTGTTCAGCAGAACCTATACTGTTGCAATACTTGTGCAGTCTCATTCAGAAATATTTTGAAAACCTAGGGGCGCCTGGGTGGCTCAGTGGGTTAAAGCCTCTGCCTTCAGTTCAGGTCATGATCCCAGGGTCCTGGGATTGAGCCCCACATCAGGCTCTCTGCTTGGCAGTGAGCCTGTTTCCTCCTCTCTCTCTCTGCCTGCCTCTCTGCCTACTTGTGATCTCTGTCAAATAAATAATAAATAAAATCTTAAAAAAAAAAAAAAAAAAAACTAAAGATCTGTAAATTTGCGTCTGTCCCTCAAAATAATTTTTTGTTTAGCAGTTTAGTGAATACAGTCAGCATGGAATAACCACCATAACCTGGAATTCAAAGAAAGACCAGTCTAGTCCTCAACAGGAACTCCGGAGTCCCAAGGAACTGAGCTAGATCTCCCATTAAAGGGTGCCAAGAAGAGTCATTTTATAGTTGAGGACAAAAAGGACCTAAGGTAAAAGTACTTAATCCAAAGGCCAGGAGACAATTCTCTTTCCAGCTCTGCCCCAACTTACTCTGCAATCTGACACAAATCATTAAAAACCCATAAGATCAGTACTTTCTGGGTAAACACATATTAATACTAACCCGACTACACCACTTTGGCTACTGGTATCCAAGGTAAGTAGAAGTACTTCATAAAATGTAACCATTAATTATATCAAACACCCTAATCTCTCTGATAGTTTTCTTCTCTCTATATACACATATCAAATTTTTATTTTCATTTTGGTCTCCTTTCAAAGGGCTCCTCAAATTTTTAGTGGCCAAATTTCCAGATCTGCCATTACACCAGCTAAATCAACTCTTTTGGGTGTTTATTTTCACTTAGTTGATCTTTTACTTATGTATTTTGAAGATTTTTTGTAACTTTGATATCTTCAACAGATATCAACGTTGAACTTGCACCTGTTTATGTTTCCTCTACCTTTCCATCAGTGCCTGGTATCTTTCTGTGCAGTAAACAATCTGGCCCCCTCCAAAGAGAAGTCTGGCCTTTATCCTCAACTTCTGGGAGGTTATCTTTCATATCTGACTAAAGCATTCTTCTTCATGGTGAGTGCTGGCCATACCCAATCTTAGGATGGGGCTGGCCACATCTGAGAGTCCTAGAGTTAGGGCAGGCCACACTAGAACCACCAACTATATGACTTCGGGTGAGGGTTCTGGGTAAAAGAGTTTCACTGAGAATGAGTTCAATCATGTGGGCAATCAATTAATTGTGCCTATTTAATAAAGCCTCAATAAAAACTCTGAATACCTGGTTAGCAATATGTACTGGCAAACTCTGGGGGGAGAAGACACTAGAAGCTCCACATCTGGAACCTTCCTGGACTTTACCCAATGTGCTTCCTCCTTTGGCTGACTGTAAACTCTATCCTCTCCGTATGATCTACAATCCTTCCGTGAGTATAACAGCTTTCAGTTAAGCTCTATGACTGCTAGCAAATTACCAAACCTGAGGGTGGTTGTAGGAGATCCCTGAAATTGCAGGTGGTGTCAGAAGTAAGGTGGTCTTGTGGAGAGATGGGACTTAAACTTTGAAGTTGTGCTAACTCTGGGCACCTTCCAAGGTTTCCAATAAAATCCAGTCTTACATATACTGGTTCTCATGAAATCTGAAATTGCTTTCTATCAATTACATCTTAATGTGTAATATTTAACTCACTTTTTGATACCCTATACATAATATAAGGTTTTATTGTTGTTGTTTTGTTTTTGTTTTGTCCTTCCATGCACCCTTGGTCCTTGAAAAGCAAAGGCAAATGACAACAGCTGTTGTGGCTTAAATCATATAAGACATTGGTTTAGTCAGTGACTTAGATTATCTTATTTAATTCTCACACCAATTTATGAGGTACCCTCTATTAAGCACTGTTCACCATCTTATTAGAAAAATACTATGGCACAAAGAGAAAAATTAAGTAATTTGTTCAGGGTCATAGAGCTAGTAAGTTGAGAGGCTAGACACAAGCATATGCATTTTGACTTCTTACACATTTATGCAAATAGCACCTTTCATGTAAGAAATGAATTGTATTTAAGACTTTGTCTCTTACTGTGTAGATACAAACACAATTTCTCAATCTTTCCTCCCTTTTTCTTTCATCCTATAGCCCTCACTTTTTAGCTAAACACATGCTCCTGATAAAAATAAAATCTATTTCTCAGCCTCCCTTACTGAAACTGCCCTACAGAATTTGTGTGATCACAAATAAGCTTTTATCTTGCTTAAGCCACTGTTGTTTTGTGACTTTTATGCTTGGTAAAATGACCTAATATTAACTGAACTACTCACTCTCCAACCTAAATGTTCTCTTTCCCTGAGGCTTTCATTAGTATCTGAGGGCTGATTTACCAGAAAGAAACTAACCAGGTGATAAATTTCCCTCTCCAATTAGAGTACTAAAATAAGTCATGTTTGGAAACATTCAGAAGGGCAAATACAATCCTCAATTACATAAGGATACATAAAATTACACTGAAGTCTTGTTTGGCAAAGATTGAGGCAGATATACAAATACTCTCTCCCCCGCTATGCTTCACCTAAGAAACATGAAGTCTCATCCATCCTTAAAAATAAATCAATAAAAACTTCCCTCAAAACTGCCTGTGCCACCTTTACCGGTGCCCCCCTTCCTTCTATCACTGTACTTTTTCAAAAGCACTACACTTGCCATTTCTACTTTCCTTAACCTCACATCACGCTTCTATCCATCACAGTTAAAAACTGATAACCAAGTTTATCCATCCTTTGAAACCACCTCTTCCTCACACTTGCCTTTCCAACAAACTGATCACTGGCTTTACCACAACCAGTTGGCCAAAAAATGTCATATTCCATCCCCACTTCTGTTCTCACTCTATGTACTCTTCCTAGTCAACATCAACCAACTGTATTTTCTCAACTATTATATATACGTTTGTGTCTATATACACATATGTATATACACACATACACACACACACATATATATATATAACCTGGGAAAGGCTGACTGTGTGTGTGTGTGTGTGTACATACATATACATATACATACATATATACATATATACACATATATACATATATACACACACACACACAGTCAGCCTTTCCCAGGTTACTAAGTACTCCAAATCCAAATTCTAACAATATGGAAGACATTGCCATCGACTATTTGCCAGTTCAACATGTCCAAAACAGAACTGAATGATTACTATGGAAAAGGGAAAATCACAGGCTAAGTTCATTCACAAACACAGATTTTTTTTCTTTTTAAAAATATCAGCAAAGTTAACAACAATAATAAAACATGGAAAAAATAATTCATAACTAATTATGATCAGTTATAATCATAACTTACTCCAGAAACAATAGCTTAACATTAGAAAATTCCATCCATTAATTTACCTATTATTAAAGAATAAAATTATGTAAATCACTCAGTAGAAACAGAAAAGTAAAGTGATAAAATTCAACATCCATTCCTGATTTTAAAACCTTAGAGCAAGGGGCGTCTGGCTGGCTCAGTCAGTAAGGCCTGCAACTCTTGTTCTTAAAGTTGTAATTCAAATCCCACCTTGGGCAGAGGAGATTACTTAAAAAATAAAATCTTTAAAAAAATAAAACCTTATAGCAAAGGAGAAAAAGAGACCTTTTTCAACCTAATCCAAAACCTAGAGCAAATAGCAATCTTAAGAGTGAAACCTTAGGGGCGCCTGGGTGGCTCAGTGGGTTAAAGCCTCTGCCTTCAGCTCAGGCCATGATCCCAGGGTCCTGGGATCGAGCCCCGCATCGGGCTCTCTGCTCAGCAGAGAGTCTGCTTCCTCCTATCTCTCTCTGCCTGCTTCTCTGCCTACTTGTGATCTCTGTCAAATAAATAAATAAAATCTTAAAAAAAAAGAGTGAAACCTTAGAAGCAGTCCCTTCAAAATGAGGGAAATACGTAAGAAAGCTCACCATCCAAACTTTATTTGATTGTACTAGATGTCTTAGCCAGCAAAGTAAAAGATGATGAAAAAGTTCAAAGTCTTCTGTCATAGATAATATGATTTATACATAGGAAACCCAAAGAACCTACAAATTATCAGAAATAGAATGCAGCAAGGAAGGGAAGGAAATGAACAGAAAGCAGGCACCCAATAAACATCACTGCCTTTCCTTCCTACCCTTTTTGGGTCTCACCTTTCTAGACTCCAAGCATTCAAACTTCCACTGATACATTCTTTTCTCTTAAGGTAAAGCCACTATTTACATCAGCTTTCATTCACACCCATTATTTCACTGCTAAGATTTCCAGGCCGTGTCTTCCAATTTAGATTTAAGAAGCATAAAAGCCCTTAAAGACTTTATCAGGTAACTTTTCTAAAGCATTAAAAGTGAGGAATTTTACGACAGTGACTCTTACTAATCTCCAAATTTTAATAACCCTATGAGCTGACTAAAAAACGTGCTGAATGAATCAAAAACATAATTCTATATTCCAAAAGATAAATGACAATGACCTATATGATGGCCTTTTTAAAAAAAATTTTTAAGATTTTATTTATTTGAGAGAGAGACAGAGCACAAGTGGGGGAAGGGGGAGGATGAGGGGCAGAGAGAGAGGGAAAAGCAGACTGCCCGTTAAGCAGGGAGCCTAACCCAGGGCTCAGTCCCAAGACCCTGATTCCAGGACCCTGAGATCATGACCTGGGCCACGGCAGCCACCCAACCAACTGAGCCACCCATGTATCCCATGATGGCTTTGTTCTTAATTATAAAATACTAACCTTTCAAACATCCTATATTTTAAAAACACTCTAAAGAAACTTCAGGATCCAAGAAAGCACAAAAAAATCTGTGAGGTAATTATGTAAATAGCTATTTGTGCACAATCACAGGCCAAGAATGGTTTTAGGAAACAACTACAAGATAGTCAGCAAGAGGTACAAAATATACTAGAATAACAATATTCTACCAGGCTTAGTGACAAGTGCCTAGAAGAATTTAAGACCTTCCAAAAAGAAATGCCACTGCTTCAAGGTCATAAAGGTTGAACTCCTTAAACTCAAGCTAACCAAGAGATAAAACCATGCTAATTATTTTCCGAGGGTTATTCACAAATATGGTGTAGGATAATTCTTCACAGCAAATGAATGCACTCTACGTGCACAGAACACACTACCATACAAATGACAAAGAACTTTCTGAATGTTACTCTTTTAAGCTAAACCTTGTACCTTCTGGTGTACTGATTTGTAGTTAAGAACCAAAAAGCATGAATTCTATCACATTTAGGTTCCCTATTCCATAAGAGTGAATCCATTCTTAAGAAAACACATTAAAAGGAAAGCCCAACTGTTCATCAGTACAAATGGTCAGTCACCTGAAAAAAACTGAAAGAGATTCAAAGTGAAACAAAATTCCCCAAGAAATCCAATGACCCTCAAGTCTCCATACCAAATCTACTTACTTTGGTCATGTGCACCCATATAATACCAAGTTCTTTCATGTTCCCATTTTAATAATGCAGCTCATGAACCATCAACACAACTCACTGTCTCTATCTTAAATTTGGTCAAATATAGGTCATCCATATGGTCATCAAAAAGAAATTGTTTACAACAGAGAACTGTTATAGACCAATCTGACTACATTTTAGGGAATTTTAGTTTGAGTTAATGGTAATTTCAGATTAAATCACTAGTTATCAGTCACTGAATTAATTTCAGCTTAACTCAATAATAATAAACATTTACCAAATGTGAGAGGCACTGAGCTAGGTGTAGGGAATACAAAGAAAAATAAAATATTATTTGCCCACAGGAGTTAAGAATCCAGTAAAAATGCGAACTAAGTAAATATAAATTGAGCAGATCACAAAAATGTAAATAACTACAGGTGGTATACCAGGGACTGTACGTTAGACTGAAGTAGTAAGATATCCCCAGAAAAGGTATTCTCTAAGCACACAAGTATACCTTGAGAACATTTACATAAGAAAACAGCTTAGAAATACATGATCTTCAGGGTACCTGGGTGGCTCAGTTGGTTAAGCGTCCTAACTCTTGGTTTTGGTTCAGATCACTATCTCTGGGTCGTGGGATTGGGCCTGAGGCCCGCATTAGGCTCTGCACTCAGAGGTGACTCTGCTTGAGATTCTCTCTCCCTTCTCCCTCTGCCCCTCCCTGTCCCTCTCTAAAATGAATAAAAATAAATATTGGGAGTAAAAAAAAAGAAATGCAATATCTCCAAATCCAAATTAAAATGAAAAACATGAGTTTGCCAGGGAGATCAAGAAAATAAGAGCATGCTAGGCATAGAAGGGATAGTATGTAAAGATATGGAACAAGTGACCTGACACCCCAGTTAGCAAATAAGTTGCTGTATCCACTAAATGATAGTGTGTGTGGTAGGAGGTGGTATGGTACAGTAGAGTAAAACAGACTGGACATAACAAGGAAGCTGGAGAGGACAAAATCTTAATCATGAAGAGAGCTTGCATTGCATCCTGATGACAAAAGGAAGCCACTGAAGGACTTCTACTTGAAAATCGCATACCTCTAACTTAAATTTTAAAAACAAAAAAACAACGCCTCCGGAGGACTAATGTGGGGGAAAGGGAGTTAGGAAGGAAGATGAAACAGGAAATGGGAGTTAGGAGGTCACCCAAGCAAAAAATGATAAGGACCTAATAAAAATCCATCTAAAGTAGATATGGAGGGGCGCCTGGGTGGCTCAGTGGGTTAAAGCCACTGCCTTCAGCTCAGGTAATGATCTCACGATCCTGGAATCGAGCCCCGCATCAGGCTCTCTGCTCAGCAAGGAGCATGCTTCCCTTCCTCTCTCTCTCTCTGCCTGCCTCTCTGCCTACTTGTGATCTCTGTCAAATAAATAAATAAAATCTTTAAAAAAAATAAAGTAGATATGGAGAAGCGGGACTAAATATCAGAGAAAGGCAGGACCAATAATAAGGTTAAGTAAGTGATTAAACATGAATGGGAAAAGGGAGTTATAGGACAGGTTTTTCACTCTACTGACTGGATAAAAAGGGGTAAGCATTAACAGAAACTAGAGAAAAAGTTGACTTGGAGAAAAGGAAAAAGTGAGAAAGAAATTAGTTAGTATGGTTTTACACACGCTGTGTTTAAAAAGCCAACAAAGCGGGGCGCCTAGGTGGCTCAGTGGGTTAAGCGTCTGCCTTTGGCTCAGGTCATGATCTCAGGGTCCTGGGATTGAGCTCCGCATCGGGCTCTCTGCTCAGCAGGGAGACTGCTTCCCTTCCTCTCTCTCTGCCTGCCTCTCTGCCTACTTGTGACCTCTATCTGTCAAATAAATAAATAAAATCTTTAAAAAAAAAAAAAAAAAGCCAACAAAGCAAGCAGATTAAGATCTCCAGGGCTTTCGACATGCATTCAGAAAATCATCAGCCTATAGGAGGAGCCGGCTCCCACCTAACTGTCCACTTATATGGGTAAATTTTATAGTATGGAAAGTAAACGTCATAAAGATGTTTATTAAAAAGCAGGAGCAGTTATGCAGATATCAGCTAGTAGTTTGCAGAGCAGGGATAAAGAGGGTTTTATTATAATAACAGGGTCAATACATCAAGAGAATATAGCAAGAGAACATAAAAGAATGTAAACATCACACATCTAATCAGAGGGTTTCAAAATATATGAAGCAAAACTGAAAGGAAAAAAAAGGAAAAACAGACAAATCCACAGCATATTAGGCAAATCCAACACCCTTCACTCAATAACTGATAAAAAAAGAAGGAAAATCAGTAAGAACATAAAAGACAGACAATACAGCATCAACCAACCTGACCTAAATAACATTTATAAAAACACACACCCAACAACAGCAAAATGCACATTCTGTTCAAATGCAAACAGAACATACACCAACACAGACCATTTTCTGAGCTGTAAAACAAGCCTTAATAAATTGAAGAGGATTCAAACCATAGAGAGTATGTTTTTTGCTATACAAGGATTAAAGTGGCAATCAATAACATGAAGGGATCCAGATAATCTCCAAATATTTGAAAGCTGAG
The DNA here is from genome assembly GCF_002288905.1 of Enhydra lutris kenyoni. Classification (NCBI taxonomy): domain Eukaryota; kingdom Metazoa; phylum Chordata; class Mammalia; order Carnivora; family Mustelidae; genus Enhydra; species Enhydra lutris. The sequence goes on along the minus strand of NW_019154093.1, from coordinate 80,645,247 downwards.
TAATACATCTCTCAATAATTAAGGGTCAAAAAGAAATCAAGTGACACTAGATGACTACAGTGGTGGTTGCATATAAGTGTGTATAAATTAAATACTACTGAATGTACACTTAAATGGCTGAGTTGTATGGTATGTGAATTCGATCTCAATAAAGCTATTTTTAAAAAAATTAAATTAGAAAGTGGCTTGAAATCAGACAACAAAAGGAAATTAAAGGCATCCAAATCAGCAAGGAAGAAGTCAAACTATCACTCTTCACAGATGATATGATACTATATGTGGAAAACCCAAAAGACTCCACTCCAAAACTGCTAGAACTTGTACAGGAATTCAGTAAAGTGTCAGGATATAAAATCAATGCACAGAAATCAGTTGCATTTCTCTACACCAACAACAAGACAGAAGAAAGAAAAATTAAGGAGTCAATCCCATTTACAATTGCACCCAAAACTATAAGATACCTAGGAA
>NW_019154093.1:80627239-80639779 GCF_002288905.1 Enhydra lutris kenyoni | reverse complement strand
GGGACTCGATCCCAGGACCCTGAGATCATGACCTGAGCTGAAGGCAGAGGCTTAACCCACTGAGCCACCCAAGTGCCCCTGTGCATTGATTTTATATCCTGACACTTTACCAAATCCCTGTACAAGTTCTAGCAGATTTGGAGTGGAGTCTTTTAGGTTTCCCACATATAGTATCATATCATCTGCAAGGAGTGATAGTTTGACTTCTCTGCCAATTTGGTTGCCTTTAATTTCTTTTTGTTGTCTGATTGCTGAGGCTAGACTACTACTATGTTGGACAGTACTAGAATAGGTGAAAATGGACATCCCTGCCATGTTCCTAACCTTAGCGGAAAAGCTCTCAACTTTTTTCCACTGAGAATGATATTCGCTGTGGGTTTTTCATAGATGGCTTTGATGATATTGAAGTATGTACCCTCTATCCCTACATTGTGAAGAATTTTGATCAAGAAAGGATGCTATACTTTGTCAAATGCTTTTTTCAGCATCTATTAAGAGTATCATATGGTTCTTGTTCTTTCTTTTAGGGAATGCCAATATCTTAAGATCCTGTATCCATTTCCTGTCAATGTATACCTAAAAGTACAACTGCTGGATCTTCTTATGGTAGGTGATTTTGCTTTTCTGAGGAACCTCCATAACATTTTCCATAGTGGTCATACCAATTTGTATTCCCAACAACAGTGTACAAGGCATCCCTTTTCCCCCACTATCCTCACCAACACTTGTTATCTTGTCTTTTTGATAATAAACCTCTAGCACCTGAAGTGATATTTCATTATGCTTTTGATTTGCATTTCCCCAAGGATATTAAGCATTTTTCACATATCTTTTGGCCACTTATAGGTCTTCTCTGGGAAAAAAAAATGTCTATTCCTTTCCCCTGCCCATTTTTTAGTTTCATTGTTTGCTTTTCTGCTACTGAGTTGTAGGGAGTTCTTTATATAGTTTGGATATTCCCTTATCAGCAATATAATTTCCAAGTATTTTTGCCCATTCCTTAGGTCACCTTTTCATTTTGGATTAATGTTTCTCTTGCTGTCTAGCTTTTCAGTTTGATATAATCCAGGTATTAACGTTTGCTTTTGTTGCTTGTGCTTTTAGAATCATTTCCAAAAAAAAATCACTAACAATGACAAAAATGTCAATGATCTTTTCCTGTTTTCTTCTACAAGTTTGATCATTTTTCCGGTCTTATGTTTAAGTCTACAGTCCACTTTGAGCTAATTTTTATGAGTAGTGTTAAGTCCATTTTTATAAGTGGTATATGCAGTTATCAAGTTTTCCCAGCACCATTTATTGAAGAGAGTATCCTTTCCCACTGAATATTCTTGACTCCCTTGTAAAATATTGTGAGGGTTTACTTCTCTTGATTCTGCTCCATTTGTCTATGTGTCTATTTTTATGCCAGGACCATACTGTTTTGATTGATTATTATGGCTCTATAGTATAGTTTAAAGTTATTAAGTGTGAAATCTCCAGCTTTCTTCTTTCTTAGGATTGCTTTGGCTATTCAGGGTCTTTAGTGGTTCCATATGAATTTTAGAATTGTTTTCTCTAATTCTGTGGAAAAAATGCCAGTAGAATTCTGACAGGGATTGCACTGACTCTATAGATGGATTGAGGTGGTACGGACATTTTAACAATATTAATTCTTTTAATCTATGAGCAGGGGTATCTCTCCAATCTCTTTTATCAAAGTCCTGTAGTTTTCATCAACAGATTTTCACCTCCTTGGTTAAATTTATTCATCAGTATTTTATTCTTTTTGATGCTATTGTGAATGGGTCTGTTTTACTTCTTTTTCAGATTGTTTGTGTATAGAAACATAACTGATTTCTACACGTTTACTTTATATCCTGCAATTTTCCTGAATTCGCTGATTATTTCTAACTTTTTTATGGTGGAGTCTTTAGAGGTTTTCTAATACATAAGATGGTACCATCTGAAAAGACAATTGTATTTCTTCCTTCCCAATTTGGATGCCTTTGATTTAGTTTGCCTGCCTGCCCTGGCTACGATTTCCTGTACTACGTTGAATAGGAGTGATGAGTGAGCAGTCTTGCCTTATTCCTGATCTTAGAGGAAAAGCTTTCAATCTTCCACTGTTGAATTGATAGCTGTATGCTTATAATATATGGCTTTTATTATGCTGAGGCATGTTCCTTCTATACCCAATTTACTGCGAGTTTTCATCATGGAAGGATGCTGTATTTTGTCAAGTGCTTTTTCTGCATCTATTGAGATGATCATATGACTTATCTTTCATTCTACTAATGCAGTGTATCGCATGTATTGATTTGCATTGTGGGGGCCACCTCTGCATCCAGGAACAAATCCCATCTGATCATGGTGTGTGATACTTTTAATGTGAGACTGAATTTGGTTTGCTAATACTTTATTGAGACTTCTGCAGTTTTTTCATCAGGGATATTGGCCTGCAGTTTTCTTTACTTGGAGTGCCCCTGTCTGGCTTTGAAATCAGGATAATGCTCCTCTTATTAAATGAGTCTGGGAGTACTCCCTCCTCTTCAATATTCTGAAGAGTTTGAGAAGGACTGCTCACATTAATTTTTCCTTAAATGTCTGGTAGAGTTCACCCATGAAACCCTCTGGTCCTGGGCTTTTCCTTGTTTTTTTATTACTGATTCAAATTTCCTCTTTCTTCATGATTCAGATTTGATAGGTTGTATGTTTCCAGGATGTATCAATTTCTTCTCCATTATCCAGTGTGATGGCATTTATTTCTTAGCACTCTCTTATCTGTTGTATATCTGCAGTATCAGTTGTGTCCTCTTTAATTTCTGATTTTATTTGTGCCTTCTCTTTTATGCTTAGCAGTATAGCTGAACACTTGTCTGTCTTATCTTTCCAAAAACACAGCTCTTAGTTTGGCTGATCCTTTCTATTGGTTTTCTGGTCTCCATTTCAGTTCCTTTTGCTCTCATCTTTTTGATTCCTTCTCCTGCTAGCTTTAGGCTTCATTGTATTGTTTGGTTTTTTTAGTTCCTTGAAATGTAGTTAGGCTATTTATTTAAAAAATCTCTTTTTTTTCCCTTAATATGAAGGGGCTTATCACTATAAATGTCCCTCTCAGAACTGCTTTTGCAGCATCCCGTAAGTTTTTGGTATGTTGTGTTTCCATTTTCATATGTTTCAAGGTATTTTTGGATTTCCCTTCGGACTTCTTTAATCCACTGACCAAGTGTTGGTGAATTTCAACATATTTATGCATTTTCCGGCTTTTGTTCTGTAATTGATTTCTAGTTTCAGACCACTGTTATTGAAAAAAGATACCTGGTATGATTTCAATATTCTTAAACTTATTAAGACTTGTTTTGTGACTTACCATATGATCTATGCTGGAAAATGTTCTATGTACACTTGAGATGGATAGGTATTCTGCCCCCTTCTCCCTCTCTTCTTCTGTAACACCAATAATTTGCAAATTGGTTCTTCTGATAGTATCCCAAAGATTAGATAGGTTTACTTCACTCTTTCTCATCTGTCTTCTTTATTCTATTTCGCCTGTATAATTTCAAAGCTTCTGTCTTCTAACAGAATCATTCTTTTGCTTGGTCCATTCTGATACTGATTCTCTCTACTGCATTCTTCCTTTCTTTCATTAAAGTCTTAAGCTCCAGATTTGGTTCTTCCTTATGATTTCTCTTTGTTAAATTTCTCATTTTGCTCATGTATTGATTTTGTTCAATTTCATTCTGTTTTCTCATAGCTCACTCACTTTCCTTAAAACAGCTTTTTTTGAATTTTTTATCAGTTATTCATAGATCTCCATGTCTTTGGGTTTAATTACTGGAAGTTTATAGTGATCACTTGGTGGTGTCGTGTTTCCCTGGTTCTTCATGTTCATTGGGAGTTTCTGCATTGCTCTCTTTGCAGCTTAAGTATCAGTCACCTCCTCTAGTCTGTACCAGCTGCCTTCTGGGGAGAAAAAATATACCTTTCATCAGCCCTGTTAGAAATTCTGAGGCTTTCTCAGACTTTCTATGGATATACCTGCTTCATACTTCTTGTTCCCATTTGTGGCAGAATTCTCATTTTGTATGCCTTTTCTCAAACCTACAATGCACCAGGCAGAGTGCTGACTGCCTCTTTCATTTTTCTAAGGGTGGCACGACAGCACAAGTGTGTGCTCTCTCCCTGAGCCACAGGTTTGGGCTGCCTTCAGGAGCTCAAAGACCTGGCTGCATAGTGGCAGGAAGTATAAGGCACAGGGGATGTTAAGGGCCTCCCATGGAACAGCTGAGGAAATCTACAGGCAAGGCTTTTCCAGCAACTCGGGGGGAAGTTCTTGATGGGAGTCCGTGAGGCAGTTAAGAGAATCTACATCCCTTGAACGTCCAAGAGTCCTATCTGCCACTATCCCAGTCCTTCGTCACATCTCAGCCAGGGAGCTCCCAATTTAGCACTCTAGATGGGACGAGAGAGAAATGCACCTCTTGAGCAGCATCCAGCATGGCTGGGGAAGCTGGATGTTCACTTACCCGTTCCTCCTCTCCCCTGTGGGAAAAATCCTGGGGTGAGCTGGGCTCTGGTCCGAAGTTGTGCTACTATGCAGGAGGGCTGATTCAGGTAAGGCCAAGCTGTTCCTTTTACCCACTCCAGTAAGTCCAAACTCCTCCATTTTTTTGCTCCCACAGAGCGCTGGAACTTCTCTTCTAGAAACCTGGATGCCCACCAAGCCTCTCTTGTCCATGGGCAACGTCTCAGTGTTCTCCAGGGGCTTCAGCCTGCAGCTGAGGAAGGCTAGAGCCAGGTCACAGGCCAGTTGACAGGGTCCACAGCCAGGACAGAGGTCTCTTTGCCTATTATCTGATGCACGGGTGGGAAAGACTCCTCCTGGTTCCTTTGGTGTATAGTGCTAACTGCAAAGCCCCCACAAAGGCACTTCTGTTCATGGATAGATGCTGATGGTGGTGGAGGACAAAAATGAGAGACATCTTCTGCAGCCATGATGCTAACACCACTCTTCCCATAGCCCTTTATTTATAAATCTTATTTTCATATTTATCATTTTTCTCTAAGTTTGGTAAACTTTTTAAGTCTACGGCATTATCTTACTCTATGTTATATTCCCACTCTTTGAAACACACTATTCAATAAATACTTGATGAATAAATGAATGAATGAATGATCACATGGAAAGCCACCGTAATCTTCATGTTTCTCAGATCCTGTTGTTTCCTGCTGATCACCTATGTTGATCATACTATTTCATCCCTCAACAATATAGTGCTGTGTAAGTCTGTTTCCTTCATGTGATCATTTTGATTAACATCTCTCTCTCACGTATCTTGTTTTTAACCCAACCAATTTTCACGATTTATTCTGAAGGCCAAAAGACCCCACAGTTTGTCAATTTACAAACCTCTCCCTTGAAGTTTTGCTATACTGAGATTACAATCTAGGCACAGACAGTGTGGACGCATAGACAACCAAATCACATATGCAAAAATCCACTATAAAACAAACCTTACAGGAAATTCAAAGTGTTTTCTTATCACTTAAAAGTATGTAACAAAGAAATAGTAAAATCTCTATCCCAGAATAAAGGTTCTAAATACAACAAACCCTGGTCATCCCGCAATGAATCAGAAACTGAAAACGGGTATAAAACTCAAAAGAAAAAGAAGAAACTATTATGTACACAGTACACACAGCCTCTTTTTTCTTTCAGCTTCAATATTTTGTAAGACTTTTATTTCATAATGTGCTTTTGTCTTAGAAGGTGACTTATTATTTTAAGTAGTCCTTTTAACTGGCTGAAAAAGTATAAAGAATAAAAGTTGATGGTTTTCTGACTATTATAAAGATCCTCTCCACAAAAAATCGTTATCATCAAAAAGTAACCATTAAACAGAGAGAAGCTGGAGACAACACTAATATGATAGACTGATTATAAGAAATCATCAAATCATATATGTGCCCCTATGTTTACTGCAGCATTATTTCCAAAACCAAGATATGAAAGCAACCTAAGTATCCATCAATAAATAAATGTGTAAATGTAGTATAAATAAACGATGGAATATTAATCAACCACAAAAAGAAAAAAAAAAAAAGATCTTGCGATTTGCAACAACATGAATGGGCCTAGATTATAAGGTATTGTGCTCAGTGAAATATGTCGGACAGAGAAAGTCAAATACTATATGATTTCCCTCATATGTGTAACCTAAAAACAAAACAAATGAACAAACACAAAAAGCAGAAACAGACCCATAAATACAGAGAACTGGTGACTGCCAGAGGGGAGCAGGGTGGGGGATAGACAGAATGAAGCAGAGTGGCAAGTACAGGTTCCAGTCATGGAAGGAGTAAGTCACCGGGATAAAAGGCACAACACAAGAAATACAGTCAATAGTACTGTAATAGCATTGTATGGTGACAGATGGCAGCTCCACTTATGGCCAGGACATAATCACTATGCTGGACACCTGAAACTAATGTAACACTGTGCGTCAATCATACTTAAAAAAAGAGAGAGAGAGAAAAATCATGTGTCCAAAACAAAACTATAGGTCGTCTGTGAAAACACAGAGTTTACTCTAAACGTTCTTTTTTAAAAGGTTTTGTTAAATTACTCATTACTTTCCTGTGGAGTGAAACATTATCCATTCAGATTCTAGTGCAGTTCCTGGCCCAAAGCTGCTATTTTCACAATAAGCATTTTTACCAAATACTCCCTGCCTACACCTAAAATATAAGATTCAGAAACAAATGCTATAGCCACCTCTCTGCATTTCCATTTTTTTAGTTTTTGAACCTTCCTTCTCTACTTTAATTTTTCTCTTGGCTCATATAATCCTTCTCCACCTAGCCTCTTCAAACTGACAACTTGCTTCTATGGTCTAAGTTTATTTGGTTTTTCCCAAAGACACTACATCTTAGAAATGAATGTGTCCCTAAAAATTCACATAGACTGAATGTTTGTAACACTAAAAACTTGTATATTGAAACTAACCCTGAACATAACAGTATTTGGAGATGGAGACTTTGGGAAGCAATGAGGGTTTAGACTGCATAAGGATAAGGCTCTCATGATGGGATTAGAGGCCTTAGAAGGAGAGAGAGAAATCTCTTTTCTCATCTACCAACCTTTCCTACCCTACCCTTACCCTAAGCAGAAAAGAAAGGCCATGTGAGGACACAGCAAGAAGGCAGCCACCTGCAAGCCAGGGAAAGAGTCTACACCTGAAACCAAACCCTGCTGGACCTTGATCTTGGACTTCTAGCTTTTAAAACCGTGAGAAATAGATTTGTTATCTAAGCCATCCACTTTAGCATTTTGCTATGTCAGCCCACAAATACGGACATCCCCTGTCCTCACCTCCAAGCCCTAATGATATCTCAAATGTTTTTAATTTTTTAAGATTTCATTAAGTAATCTTTATACCCATTGTAAAGGCTTGAATTCACGACCCCAAGATCAAGAGTCACACGCTCCACCAACTGAGCCAGCCAGGCACCCCCAAAAGTTTTTAATTTTAATGAAGTCCAACTTACCTATTTTCTTCTTCTGTTGCCTTTATTTTTGGTGTCCTACCCAAGAAATCATTGCAAAATCCTACATCATCAAGCTTTTCCCCTAAGTCGTCTTCTCAGAGTTTCATAGTTTTAGCTCTTACATTAAGTCTTTGATCCATTTTGAGTTCATCTTTATACGTGGTATTGAAGATTTTATTTTTTATTTTTTTGGCTTGAAAAGGAATAAAATCCCTGAACTAAAGAAAAGTACCAAGAAGCAAAGCAAGGAAGTAAGAAATAAAACTCAAACTAGAGGGTGCAGACAGTGAAGTAAAAGAGGCCAGTAACAATTTGCAGCCCTTCATTAAAATAATCCATATCATCCAGTGTTTCCCAAATGCGCTAGGGGCATTTGGGGCAAGATAATTCAATTCTTTGTTGTGCAGAATACCAGGGCACTGCAGTGGTTAGGATTCCTGTTCCCCATCCACTAAATGCCAATAATGCTACCCTTTCCATCAGTGTGACAAGCAGAAAATGCCCCCGTGTTTCCAATAACCCTCTAAGGGGAAAATACTGCCCCCTGTTTTAAACCACTGCACAGAAAGTACAGAAAGGGTAGAGTCTAGAAAGACAGTTTCTATCTACATTTCCAAATAGCACAGCACAAGTAAAAATTTCATCCCCAACTACAATACAAGTCAGTGTAATAAAACGTATGGCTCTTTTCAATTTACTTTATGTTTTTTATTATGTTAATATGTAATCTCTTATCTAAATTGAGGAACCCACCATTATACTGAAAGCAGAATCCCTTCTCTTCCCATAGAAGCCAGAAGGTTCAAGATAGTTTGTCTATCATCTAACAAGACAAGAGGCTGTGACCCACACTTAGGCAATCAGATGCTCTGGCTGGGACTACAGAGCTGAAATAAGTGACACAGAGAAACAAGGACTCAATTTTGGAAATAACTCAGGAAGCAGATCCAGTGTCAAAAGGTAGCAAAGCCATAACCAGAGCTCAGTGACCAGCAGCAGTGACATGGTACACTATTTGTTAACTCTCACCATGGCTCGGCATACGCAGCTTCCTCTAATGCCTATTTTCTAAACCTAGTTCTCTAGCCTTGAAAGCCAACAATTATCCTTCCAATAAATACTTTTTTAAACATGCATTACACTTGGTTTCTACTGTTTGTTTTTTAATGCAGAAAGAAGAGGTATTCTGGTACTATGACCTAAGTTCATATCTTTGACTCAATCACTCTCAAATGTTGCTAAGGCAATTCCAACCAATGCAGAATGAAAAATTCTGACCAACCACCACCACTGAAAAACAGAGGAGTTCCACCTAATGCTTAAAACTCCAAGTTATTCTGAATATGGCATAAATGAGAACAAGTTGGAGATTAGGAAGGCCGTCAACCAACCCATAATTCCTAATTACTATTACGCACTGATATAGAAAGTACTTTCAGGAATCTGGGAAGAGACCTGAGACTTGGTGGCAGAGCACTAACCAATATAGCCTGCTCTCCTGCAAAGCTATCCACAATCCTGAGTTGCCGACTGCTATAACTTCCAGCATAGGCTAAAAGGGCCCGCCTCAGTCACTCCTATGAAGAGGTCCTCCTGATCATCTGCCCAGTTCAAAACCATCAGACTACAAGGCTCTCCAGAGAAAAGGCCCATCCCAAAAGAGATCCATTTTGCTTCAGGTGAACTACTGGCTATTCAACTCCAAGTCTACAAAAAAGAGGCCCCTTACAGATGCTCCACTGACTGCTCATCTGGCCCTAATTAAAGTTCACACACTAAAAGGGGTGCCTGGGGGCTGAGTCAGTTAAATGTCTGCCCTCAGCTCAGGCCCTGATCTCAGGGTCCTGGGATCAAGCCCTGCACTGGACTCCCTGCTCAGTGGGGAACCTGTTTCTCCCTCTCCCTCTGCCCACTCATGCTCTCTCTCTAATAATAAACTCTTTAAAAAAATCAAAAATCAAAATTTTTTAAAAGTCCATACAAGGAAGCCAGGAAGCACCAGTGGGTAAACCCAAATCTTCAATTTCAAATCTATTCTTCTATACTTTCCTTCATAATACTGGGGCTTAGCCTCTGCAAATTACCTCTCTCTTTTATCAACTGGCTTCCTACTAGGTTCAACCAATAAGCGGTACTAAAGGGAGACTGGAAAGCAGGAGGATGGGATCTTGGTAACCTAATTCTAAAATAATTATTGATGTCAATTCATCAAGAAGATGTAGCAATTATAAACATACATGTAATAATTATAAACACCAAACAACAGAACCCCAAAATATATGAAGCAAGAACCTACAGAACTGAAGGAAGAAACAGGCAGTTTTACAATAATAGCTGGAGACTTCCATACTCCACTTCCAATAATGGCTAAAACAGAGATAATTTAAATAAATAAAATCAGAAATAAAAATGGAGACATTATTGCCGACCTTACAGAAATAAAAAAAGATTCAAAGACAGTATTATAAATAAGTGTACACAACCAAATTAGAAAACCTAGATGAATTGGACACATTCCTAGAAACACACAAACTACAAAAAGTAACTCGAGCAAACACAGAAAATCTAAATAGAACTGTAACAGGAAAAGATCTTAAATCAGGAACCAAAACCTCCCAATAAAGGGAGGCCTAGGACCAGATGGTTCCACAGGTAAATTCTACCATGTTTAAAGAATTAACACCAGGGGAGGAGTCAAGATGGCGGAGAAGTAGCAGGCTGAGACTACTTCAGGTAGTAGGAGATCAGCTAGATAGCTTATCGAAAGATTGCAAACACCTACAAATCCAACAGGAGATCAAAGAGAAGAACAGCAATTCTAGAAACAGAAAATCAACCACTTTCTGAAAGGTAGGACTGGCTCAGAAGTGAATCCAAAGCAACGGGAAAATAGACTGTGGGGGGGAGGGGCCGGCTCCCGGCAAGCAGCAGAGCAACGGAGCATTAAATCAGGACTTTTAAAAGTCTGTTCCGCTGAGGGACATCGCTCCAGAGGCTAAACCGGGGTGAAGCCCACGCGGGATCAGCATGGCCTCAGGTCCCGCAGGGTCACAGAAGGATCGGGGGTGTCTGAGTGGCGCAGAGCTTGCAGGTATCAGAACGGGGAAGCCGGCTACAGAGACAGAGCCGAGGAGTGAGCTCTCAGCTCGGGGTACCTTGAACCGGTCGCAAGCTCGTTCAGCACGGAGCGCGGCCGGAGGCCAGGGTGACAAGAGTAATTGGGTGCTATTCTCTGAGGGCGCACAGATGAGGGCACACAGAGGAGTGGGGCCCCGAGCTCTCAGCTCCTCCGGGCCGGAGACTGGGAGGCCGCCATTTTCATTCCCGTCCTCCAGAACTCTATGGAAAGGCTCAGGGAACAAAAGCTCCCGAAAGCAAACCCAAGCAGATTACTCAGCCCGGCCCCTGGTAAGGGCGATGCAATTCCGCCTGGGGCAAAGACACTTGAGAATCACTACAAAAGGCCCCTCCCCCAGAAGATCAACAAGAAACCCAGCCAGGACCAAGTTCACCTACCAAGGAGTGCAATTTCAATACCAAGGAGAACAGCGGAATTCCAGAGGAGGAGAAAGCAAAGCACGGAATTCATGGCTTTCTCCCCATGATTCTTTAGTCTTGCAGTTAATTTAATTTTTTTTTCCTTTTTCAATTTTTTTTCCTCTTCTGATAGATTTTTTTAACTTTTACCCTTTTCTTTTTTAACATTTTTTAACTAGTTTATCTAATATATATATTTTTTCTTTCTTTTTTATATTTTTTCTTTATTCGTTTTCTTTTTTTAATTGTTTTTTTTTCTGAACCTCTTTTTAACCCCTTTCTCCCCCCCACGATTTGGGATCTCTTCTGATTTGGTTAAAGCATATTTTCTTGGGGTCTTTGCCACCCTTTTAGTATTTTACTTGCACCTTCATATACTCTTATCTGGACAAAATGACAAGGCAGAAAAATTCACCACCAAAAAAAGAACAAGAAGCAGTACCGAAGGCTAGGGACCTAATCAATACAGACATTGGTAATATGCCAGATCTAGAGTTCAGAATGACGATTCTCAAGGTTCTAGTCGGGCTCGAAAAAGGCATGGAAGATATTAGAGAAACTCTCTCGGGAGATATAAAAGCCCTTTGTGGAGAAATAAAAGAACTAAAATCTAACCAAGTTGAAATCAAAAGAGCTATTAATAATGTGCATTCAAAAATGGAGGCTCTCACTGCTAGGATAAATGAGGCAGAAGAAAGAATTAGCAATATAGAAGACCAAATGACAGAGAATAAAGAAGCTGAGCAAAAGAGGGACAAACAGCTACTGGACCACGAGAGGAGAATTCGAGAGATAAGTGACACCAAAAGATGAAACAACATTAGAATAATTGGGATTCCAGAAGAAGAAGAAAGAGAGAGGGGAGCAGAAGGTATATATATTGGAGAGAATTATTGGAGAGAATTTCCCCAATATGGAAAAGGGAACAAGCAACAAAATCCAGGCAGTGCAGAGAACCCCCTCAAAATCAATAAGAATAGGTCCACACCCCGTCACCTAATAGTAAAATTTACAAGTCTTAGTGACAAAGAGAAAATCCTGAAAGCAGCCTGGGAAAAGAAGTCTGTAACATACAATGGTAAAAATATTCAATTGGCAGCAGACTTATCCACAGAGACCTGGCAGGCCAGAAAGAGCTGGCATGATATATTCAGAGCACTAAACGAGAAAAACATGCAGCCAAGAATACTATATCCAGCTAGGCTATCATTGAAAATAGACAGAGAGATAAAAAGCTTCCAGGACAAACAAAAACTGAAAGAATTTGCAAACACCAAACCAGCTCTACAGGAAATATTGAAAGGGGTCCTCTAAGCAAAGAGAGAGCCTAAAAGTAGTAGATCAGAAAGGAACAGAGACAATACACAGGAACAGTCACCTTACAGGCAATACAATGGCACTAAATTCATATCTCTCAATAGTTACCCTGAATGTTAATGGGCTAAATGCCCCAATCAAAAGACACAGGGTAACTAT
>NW_019154093.1:80560646-80622239 GCF_002288905.1 Enhydra lutris kenyoni | reverse complement strand
CATTGGGGAGGGTATGTGCTATGGTGAGTGCTGTGAAGTGTGTAAACCTGGCGATTCACAGACCTGTACCCCTGGGGATAAAAATATATTATATGTTTATAAAAAATTTTTAAAAATTAAAAAATAAAAGAATTAACACCAATCTTCCTCAAACTCTTCCAAAAAAAAAAAAAAAAAAAAAAAAAAAGAGGCAAGAGCACTTCTTAACTCATTCCATAAAGCCAGCATGACCCTGATATCAAAGCCAAAGATACCACAAGAACACTAGATACCCTTTAGAAATATAGATGCAAATATCCTCAACAAAATGTTAGCAAACTAATCCCAACAGCATATTAAAACGACTATACATACCATGAGCAGGCAGATTTTATCCCAGAAATGCAAACGTGGTTCAACACAAGAAAATCATAAAATGTAATACACATTAATGGAACAAAAGGAATAAAATACATGACCATCTCAAATGATGCTGAAAAAGCATCTGACAAAATCCAACAGCCTTTCATGATAAACACATAGCAAACTAGGAATACAAAGAAACTTCCCTCAACATGACAAAGGGCACTTATGAAAACTTCACAACTAACATCATACTCAGTGGTGAAAGACTAAAAGCTCTCCCCCTAAGATCAGGAATAAGGCAAAGATGCCCACTTTCACCACTGCTATTCAATATTATACTATAAAGCAATTAAGCAAGGGAAAAAAAATCAAAAACATCCAAATTGGATAGGCAGAAGTAAAACTCTATTCACAGATGACATGATCCTATATATACAGAAAATCCCCAAGAATTCACAAAATTACTGGAGACAACAAATGGTCTTGGTAAAACTGAGAGCACAAGCTCAACACAAAAAAATCAACACATTTCTATGTATCATAAATGAAAAACTCAAAAAAGGAAATTAAGGAACCAATTCCATTCATAATAGCATACAAAAGAATTAAATACTTAGGGATAAATTTAACTAAAAAGGTCAAATACTTGTGTACTGAAAACTACAAATATTACTGAAAGAAACTGAGGAAGACATAAATGATGGAAAAATATTATAGCCATAGATTGGAAGACTTAATGTTGTTAAAAAGATAAGACTGCCCAAACCAATCTACAGATTCAACAAAATCACTATCAAAATTCCAACAGCTGTTTTCACAGAAATTGAAAAGCTGATCCTCAAATACATAAGGAATTGCAAGTGGCCCCAAATAGTTAAAAGAATCCTGAAAAAGAATAACAATGTTTGGAGCACTCACATTCTCAATTTCTAAAGCTTGCTACAAAGGTTCAGTAATCAAAACAGTGTGGTACTATTCTAGGTCATAAATTCCTATCTGTGAATGCATTTTCGAGATTATGTTCTATTCTATTCTCTTCCATGTGAGGTGTGTGCAAACCCAGTGGTGCAGACTCATGAGATACCTATTTAAAATAATGTCTCTCCCTCTGTCTGCATCTCTTTGATGTTTTCTGATTGCTCTTCCTCTTTTTTTCCCTTATCCCCATTCTAAAATGTATGTACATTTTTTGAGTACTTTAAGTCCTATTAAGCTCAGATCAAATGGCCTTTCATACCTATGACTGATGCCAACAGAAGGTCCAATTTTTTGTATATTAAGTAATGATTTTCTTTTTATGATAATGTGGAACTAAATGGGTATAAGCTATGTAATTTTTTTTTTTTTTAAAAAGGGGGTGCCTGGGTGGCTCAGTGGGATAAAGCCTCTATCTTCGACTCAGGTCATGATCTCAGGGTCCTGGGATCGAGCCCCGCATCGGGCTCTCTGCTCAGCTGGGAGACTGCTTCTTCCTCTCTCTCTGCCTGTCTCTCTGATTACTTGGGATCTCTGTCTGTAAAATAAATTTTAAAGATCTTTAAAAAAAAATAGTAATAAAAAATAAAGAAAAAAAAAGTGTGGTAATGGCGTAAGGACAAACATACAAACATATATAGATGAAAGGAACAGAACTGAGTGTCCAGAAAAAGACTCATACTAGTACAGAGAACTGATTTTCAAAAAGGGTGTCAATACTTGGGAAAAAAAGTTTCTTCAACAAATGGTGCAGGAACAAATGAAGAGCCACACACAGAATAACAAAGCTGGACCCCTTTCTCACACCATACACCAAAAGTCAAAATCGATCCACAACCTAAATATAAAAGTTAAGATCATAAAAGTCTTAAGAAAACAAGAGTAATATTCATGATCTTGGCTTGGTAATAAATTCATAAATGACACCAAAAGCATAAGCAACAAAAAGAAAATAAATTGGGCTTTATCAAAATTAAAAACCATTTACATGAAAGAACACTTTCAAGAAAGTGAAAGATAAAAAAAAAAGAAAAAAGTGAAAGATAATCTACAGGAAGGGCAAAAATACTCACAAGCCATCAATCTGATAAGGATCTAGTATCGAGAAGATTATGTCTTGTCTACGGCCATACCACCCTGAACGCGCCCGATCTCGTCTGATCTCGGAAGCTAAGCAGGGTCGGGCCTGGTTAGTACTTGGATGGGAGAAGATTATGTCTTAACCTTACTCAGTAACAAAAGGCCAAACCACCCAATTTTTTTAAAGGGACAAAGTACTTGGGTGGACATTTCTCTAAAATGGCCAATAAGCACATGGTAAGACATTCAGTATCAGTAGTCCTGAGGGAAATCCAAATGAAAACTACAATGAGATACCACTTCACCAAAAAGTTAAACACAGAATTACCATACGACCCAGAAATTCCACTCCTTGGTTTATACCCAAGAGAATTAAAAACAAGTACTCAAATAAATACACACATGTTCACAGCTGAATAGTGAATAGTGGTAGAATAAAAGGTGGAAACAGTCCAACTGTCACCAGAGGAATGCATAAACAAACTGTAAATTCTCTATACAAATGATGGGAGTATAACTCAGCCATAAAAAAGGAATGAAGTACTGACACATGCTACAAGGTGGATTAGTCTCATAAACGTTATGGTAAGTGAAAGCCAGACACAAGATGTCCTACATAGCATGATTCCCTTTATGTTAAAAACATACCACATGGGTCATAACATTTACCAGAACAGGTAAGTCCTTAGAGACAGAAAGCAGACCGTTTGCCAGGGGCTGGGGAAGTAACTGCTTAATGGGTATGGAGCTTCCTTTTAGGTTATGAAAATGTTTTGGAACTAGACAGAGGCACAACACCAGGAATGTATTAAAATGCCACTAAATTGTTCACTTTAAGATGACTGATCTTACATCACGCAAAATTTACCTTGATTGAAGAAATAAATACTTACGGAAGAGCTTAGATTCAAGAAGAGCAAGCACAATTTGAATAAACAAGGTAAACCCACCCTACCTGTCTCTGTGTGGCTGTAATAAAGTACCATACAGTGAGTGGCTTTTAAACAACAAAAATCTATTTCTCATATTTCCGGAGGCTGGAAACCCATGATCAGGATGCCAGTATGTCAGGTTCTGGTGAGAACCCTCTTCCAGGTTGCAGACTGCTGACTCCTCACATGGTGGAATGGTAGAAAAAGAAAGCAAGCAAGCTCTCTCACATGTTTTTACAAGGGCACTAATCCCATTCAGGAGGGTTTCACACTCATAACCTAATTACCTTCCAAAGGCTCTACCCTCCTCATACCAGCACAATGAAAATCAGATCTCAACATGTGAATTTTGGGAGGACACGAGCATTCATTCAGTCCATTGCATTATCTGATATCAAGAGTTATGTAAAGCTACACTCGTTATTACACTTACTAAAAGAGAACACCATGCTAATCCAAAAGAAATACACAGAAGGACACAGAACCCAGAAAAAAAAACCTATGAAAATATGAAAAATTGTTTTATGGAAGAAACAGCATTACAAATCTATGGGAAAAGACAAATTCTTCAGTAAGTAGCACAGGGAAAACTGGACACCTGTACAAAAAATTATAAACTCAATCCCTACCTCATCACAGACAAAAATCAAAACCAAGTAGTAGATTAAATCCCTAGATGTGAAAAACAAAACCTTAAAACTGCCAGAACTGAAAATATAGGTCACTATAACTTCAGGGTTTAAAGCATTCCCCTAAGCAAAATTCAAAAAGCAACACCATGAAGAAAAATATTAACAATTTCAATTACATTAACATTTTAAACCTCTGAAACATTAAAGAAACCATAAACAAAGTTTAAAAATAAGGCATCCATTTCAAGAATATATGTGTAATACATATAACAAAGAATTCAGTCAGAATGTAGAAATAATTCATACAAATAAGAAAAAGAAGAGGGCGCCTGGGTGGCTCAATGGGTTAAAGCCTCTGCCTTCAGCTCAGGTCATGATCCCAGAGTCCTGGGATCGAGCCCCCCCCACCCGGAATTGGACTCTCTGCTCAGCAGGGAGCCTGTTTCCCCAGCTCTCTCTCTGCCTGCCTCTCTGCCTACTTGTGATCTCTGTCAAATAAATAAATTAAATCTTTTAAAAAAAAAAAAGAAAGAAAGAAAGAAAGAAAAGAGAAGAAAAACCAAAAAGAAAAATTGACCAAAAAATGTGAACAAGCAACTCAAAAAACTGGGAAATCCAAACAACTAATGTTAAAAAAAAAAAAAAAAAAAAAAGTTCCACCTCACTAGTAAACAGGGAAATAAAAACTAAAACTGACATCAGATTTGTAAAGATGTTTAAAGTCTAACACCACCATGGTTTATGAAAATGTAGGTAGGAATGCAAATCGGTACAACCACTCTACAGACAATTTAGCAAAAAAATTTTGAGTCAATGATACATCAACTTTACAAACCCCGCAGTTCTCAAAAAAATGCCAATGGCCTAAATACATACACCAAGCCTCATCTAGGAGAGGTCTAAGACCCATGGAATCTGACTCCAAAGATGCTAATATATACTTTAAGAATGATGTTAAGATCTGACTCTAAGATTTAAATTTTTCAGTAGTGTCCAAGTCAAAATTAATCTTCTATAATCCCCAATACTTAGTATAATGCTTAGCACATAATATTCAAAAACACCTGCTGAATTAATGAATGGACCAATATTCTTTAATAGTCATTATTACCACAAAGAAGAGGCCAGGAGATCTGCGTAAGTGATAGAGGTTGATTTTATAAATATGTAAATGTCAAAAATGTAAATGGAAAAACAATAAAGACATTGTTCTTTGTGGTCTCCAGATTACTTCATATCCTTTTGTTTAACTCATTATATAACTTGTCCCTAAAGTTCTTGTTAAGATATGGAGAATAAAAGAGAACAGACACTTTCAATGGCATCTCTCAATATAATGGTTAGGAAATCAAAGAATATTTTGCATCAAGAGTAGTAAAAGCCTTCACAGATCTGAGGCCTCAATTACTCAGCGACTCCTGTTACCCTCAGCATCTATACTAAAGACTTAGACAGCAAATTAAGAGATGGAATTATTAACTGGGCTCAAAAATGACACCTGGAAGTACTTTCGTAAATATATCTATTACCTTCATTCAGGCCAGCACATAAAATGTTTCAAAAAAATGTTCAATAAATTATACTTTCAAACTTACGAGAATCAAGAATATATAACAGTATTTTATTCATTTACACTTTTTAAATTGGTACAAATTTCAATACATAATCATAATATTATATAAGTGAATTATAGCCACACATGAAATGGTTTTTAACCTTTATTTTTATATATAAAAATGACACTGCTAATTCCTATTTAGAACACATTTTGTTTTCACAGTATTTATAATATCTCGAAGTAAATTACTGCACACTTTTCAGTTCCCTACTTCATGAAATTATTAGTATTTCATATGTATGAGCTGGAAGGAATCTTTAAAGATTCAATCAATTCCCTCATTTCATAAATAAGACACAGGGAAGTTAAACAGCTTATCTAAATATACTCCAGCAAGTAAGGACAAGGCTGAAACCAGAGCCCCTATCTCTTAACACTGAGCCCAAGGTTCTTTTAAATATACAATGATGTCTTCCTTCTGGACTACATAAAATTCCAAGATAGACCATTGAAATAAATGCCCTTTTGAAGGAGATTTTTCTTACAGTAAATCCTAAAACCAAACTGTAGGTAAATCTCCAGTGCATTCTTCATTATAGCCATGTTCTAAAAGGAAAAAGTTCCAGCAAAGGTTCAACGGCAATCAAAATAAACTTTTCTGACAGAATTTGCACAATTATGGAAAATAAGAACAGCAAATGAATGTCCTGGCCAATCAATATGTAGTCAGCCCAAACCATACACTAATTTTTTAAATAATTTTCAAACAACAGTAAACAAAACATTTGCCCAGTTAGCTAATGTTTACCATGAACTACTGATTTCAAAAAAAGTCCTCCTTCTCTGTGGGGGTAAGTTCCAAGACCCCTAAAGGATGTGTGAAACCACAGACAATAACAAACCCTATATACACACACCATTTTTTCCTATACATACGTATGATAAAGTTTAATATATAAATGAGAAATAGTAAGAGATAAACAACATCTCATAATAAATTAGAACAATAACAATATCCATGAATGTGGTCGCCCTCCCTCTCTCTAAATACCTTGTTGTACTGCACTCCCCCTTCTTATGACGACGATGATGTGTGATGATAAAATGCCTACATGATGAGATGAATGGAGGCGTGGAGGCATTGCGACCTAGCAGGAAGCTGCTACTGACCTCACGCACCAGCAGGAGCATCACTGGCTTCCAGAGGGCGGCTGAGTGCCGCTGACTGCAGGTAACTGAACCAGGAAAGTGAAACTGCCGATGTGGGGGAACTACTGGAGATGTTAGTTTCTCAGGTGCCAACTTTCAGCATGATCTAATTTTATAGCTATATTTTTAAAAATTATGTTAGTAAAACCTAACTTACAGGTCTGACATAAAAACTAAAGGTTAAATGTATGAAAACATCTTTCACAGGCTATTGTTTTCTTCCTTTTTTCCTAAAGGAGAAATTCAATGTGGGGGCATGCAAAATAACTTAGATACATTTATAGGAGTAAGTATGTTGTAGATAAAGCCAGCAGGAATTATTCCCTAATTTTTTTAAATTGTTTTTTATAAAGGGCCTTTATTAAAGACTATGCTTCTCATTGTAAGACATCATTCCTCCTACTTCTGCATCTTAACTCTCAATTCTTGTGTTTTGTTTATACCTTCTCTCAGGGAATTGGCCACCTTACCATGGATATCATTTATTTAACAGGTATATACTTTTATTAAGGGCCAAATGTACTTCAAGCATTGGACATAAAAGATAAATTAAAGACAGTTATTTGCCCTCAAGGAGCCCATGCTCTTTTAGGAGAGAAAGAGAAGTAAGCAAATAGACTGTAAATATGCAATCACAGACATACATGAGAAAGATAAAGTATAAGGGAAAAACACTACCTACAGACAGTGGAGGTAAGGGAATAAACCCGTAAGTGGATTTGGGCAATCTCAGCTGTAACGGGTAAATAATATTAACAAGAACCCTGCAGATCAGAAAACACTATCAGGAAATAAGATTAAATGCAAATGACTCAAAGTAACTGAAGCATGGAATTACAATAAATGATGCTGATAAAAAATAAAATCTAATTTCAAATTCCATGTTACAGAGACTACATACCTACATAAGACAATGTTAATAATTTAGAAGAAATACTCTCAGATTGTTTGATCCTTTAAAATAAGAAAATCCAAAAATATCACAGAAACATTTCATAGCCCTAGAACACTTCTTTTAAAACCCAAGAGAAATTTTGGAAAGGCTATTATAGCTCTTAAAGCAAATAAACAAACTAATGCTTGAACAAATTTGATTTCCTAAAAACATTTAACTTTATCCTATAAATGCTGTTTAATATATTAACATTCAATTTCTGGAGCACCATCTCCTGGAATTCCCAACATTCACTGACCAACATGAAAATGAGAATTTATGCCTTGGTATTCTGCATTTTAACCATACCATTCTAATACTTTATTCATCTCTGAGAAGAATTAAAAATATACTGACATACTGATTTGATAATGCTGAACCAATAAAAGCAAGGTCACCATCACTTGGTCTAGGATCAAAATTTGACTTTAAATAAGAACACACCAAATGTCATCCAGTTAGCATTGCAAAATACAGCCTCTTCTAAATCACTATCAGTACTTATGAAAGATGCTGAAAATGATGAAAACTCAGACTATCAAAGAAATAAGAGCTATGGGGTGCCTGGGCAGCTCAGTGGGTTAAACCCTCTGCCTTCAGCTCAGGTCATGATCCCAGGGTCCTGGATCAAGCCCCGAGTCGGGCTCTCTGCTCGGTGGGGAGCCTGCCTCCCTCTCTCTCTCTGCCTGCCTCTCTGCCTACTTATGATCTCTGTGTGTCAAATAAATAAATAAAATCTTAAAAAAAAAAAAAAAGAAAAAAGAAAAAAGAGCTATTACTTCAGAATTTGGAAGAATTCTTTACTAACTGATAACTATACTTAGATTGTAGAGAATGAAGCCTTACCTCTACCCCAATTGTAACTGATCACAGAGACCAAGGGTCTGTCCCAATAGGAAAATGGGACAGAGACCTCCATAAAGTCAGAGCCTTTCCCCACCATCTCATCCCAATTCTTACCCTATTATCTAACTAATCAGGTTCAGTGAGAGAGCAATTCCTGGAGGATGGGGGAAGTGCATGGGAAACAACAAAAAACTGCTTTCCAAGTGATAATGGACAAGATAACAATCTCAGTAGCTGTCCATGCAGCCAACTGTACAATGAATTTAGGAATCACACAAAAATGTACTCTAGCACCAAAACAGTTGAGAGGACTAAAGATGCTACTATCACAGCAAAGTAGAGGAAATTACACTGAGAGGTAAAGATCAACTTGTTCTCCAACTATGGAAATGAATGGTTTTCACTCAATAAAAGTAAACAAAGTCTATATACATATATACCCATACAATCAAGGCGTCTATATCAGACTGTTAAACAGACATTACTTTATTCATATCTGAGTAAAGGGAAGTGGGAAAAACAACCAAGGGCCAGAGAGGGTAAATACATTACAAGGGAAGCCCAGCCAACTTAAGAGGATAAAATGATGTGACTTCCCCCAAACAGGAGCAGAATGCCCTAACAGGATAAGGGGGGGAAAAGGCATGGAAGAGGGATGAGAAAAGGAAGGATATTAAAATTAAAATGATGATAGTGAGATTTAAAATTTCTACTCCTGCAATAAAAAGCAAAACTGAATCAAGCAAAAAATGCAAATCATGACCTGAAAATCTTAAAAAACTCTCACTAATGCACACTGCAATCTGGACTAGACACATTTCAAGTTCAAAAGTGACACGTCATTAGTGACTAAACACACTGGCCAGCACAGGTTTAGAGTGATTATGTCTAGTACAATGTCTCACAGCTATTTAGTAAAACCAAGACGCAACTTTAGGTCCTTCTAACTCCAAAGCCTGTTCTTTCTGTTTGAGGAAACTACCAGAAGTTAACATATCTTCAAGTATTCAAGTTATACTAACAAAATCCTGACTAGAAGATGAAACTTACTGGCAATTCAATTAAGTATTAAAAAAAAAAAAAAAAAAGAAGCCCACTTTTATAATGCTAGCATATAAAACAAATGTCAGTTTTAAAAATGAAAGAAATTAGTAAGTAAAATTTCAGTGGACTAGATCTATTACGTACATAAATTGTGAACATGATACTTTATGTGTATCAGTGTATATTTATAACAACATCCATGTGTTTGATGACCAATACCTGTTTTGGTTACCTTGAAATCATAGATATTAAAAATGACTGTCATCAACATCAAACCATGCATTTTACATTATTATCATTTGAAAACTACCAATTACTTGTGAACCATTTAACTGAAGGGAACACACAGGTTTTCTCATTAAAATGCTTTATCTTAAACTCATGTAATATCAAGTATATAAAGTATTAATTCCATATGGTATATATTTCTTAGTAACCCATAGCCATGTCACCCAGAAACTGGGGGTTATCCTGGACTCCCTCCTCCTCCTACCTTAGCCCCATATTCAATCAACTACCAATTTCTGTGAAACTTAACACATTGACTAACATCTCTTCAATCAACCACTCTTCTCCACTAACTTCTCTCCTTCTCCATTATCACTACCGTGATCTAAGCCAATCTCTTCCGTGACCTAGACTCTCCTAATTTCACATGTCCTCCTGCTCCTCTCCGATCCAGTGTTTACAATGCAACCACAGTGATTATTTAAATTTTTATTTAAATTTTTAAAAAATGATTATGTCATTGCCTTGCTTTAGTGAAAACCCTTCACTGACTTTCCATAGTAATCAGGATAAAGACCAAAATATTTGACTACGGACTCTCCAGGATCATGCCTAGGGATTCCCAACTCAACAACAACCAGGTGAAATGCTGATTCATTAGATTTCCTTAACTGGCAGCTTAGTGGAGTGGCATAAAATGAAGAGCACATGCGCCTCTAGAGGGAGCAGCTCCTGCCCAGATCCAGCTCAGGGCTGCCATCCAAAAATACAGATTTGGGTGTTGCCAGATCCTCCGATAGTTTCAAGAGAAATCAGAAGTCCAGACTTTCATGTGAAATCTCCTGACATGTGAAGGCTAGCAACTAACTCATACTTTCTGAACAACAGAAGCCAAATCTGACCTCTTGTGTAGTCTCTTTGCCTAGCCCCACACTGCTAAATCTACACCAGCCACACTGGACATTTGTCAGCTCCTCCATGATGCCAGGCTTTTTTCTTAGGGTTCTCACACACGTGGTGTCCTCGGCTTTGACTACTTTTTTTCCCCCGCATCTCTACTTCACTCAGCAATCTACTTGTTCTAAATCTCTGAGTCATTCATTGCTTCCTCCATGAAGCCTTCCCTACTCCCACAGCCTGCCCACCACCTCCCCCCAACCTCAATACACAGGATAAATCACACCATCATGTGCTCTGACAGCACTGAGTACACTTTCATAATACTTACCACTCTTCAAAAATAAAGGTATGTATTTAATGCCCATCATCCCCCTAGATGAGAAGCTCTATTAAAGCAGGACCTGACACTCAGTGGACATGCAATACACATTTGTTGCTAACTACTTTGGTTATAAAATGTTCCTTTACACAACAAGGTTTGGGTATGCTTTTAAAATACTAATCTGGGGGCGCCTGGGTGGCTCAGTGGGTTAATAAGTCTCTGACCTCCGCTCAGGTCGTGATCTCAGGGTCCTGGGATGGAGCCCTACATCAGGCTCTCTGCTCAGCAGGGAGTCTGCTTCCCCTTCTCTCTCTGCCTGTTGCTCTGCCTACTTGTGCTCTCTCTCTGTCAAATAAATAAATAAAATCTTTTAAAAATATATGTATATATATTACTCTGTACCTAACTTTTCAGAAACATGTACAATACATAAAGTAGCCTCAAAATTAAAATAATTCCATTAAAACTACAATCACCAATAGCAATAACTGCTCATCCTTATGAGCACTTACTAAACACCAGGAAATATTCTGAGCACTTGCCTGTACCATCTCATTCACTACAACAATCTGTCAAGTAGATGCCAGTGTCATCCAGGGCAAGCAGCTTAGGCATAGAGTTTAAAAATTTCAAGATCATACATCTAATAAGTGACAAACTAGGCCATAAATCCATGCAGTCAAGACTCCAGAACTTAAGCACCTAACTATAATACTAAATTAACTCATTAATAAAGAAAAGTCAATTCAACAAGTACCCCTTAAATACTGTGAATAAGAAATAATGGCCATGATTCATTTTCCATTACGTATCCATTAAAGGTTCCTCACCCCTCTACCCTGCTCCCTTCTACATACACACAAAATAAAGATAAATTACGAATTTGTATTTTTCAAATTAAGATTTTTTTGAACCACACCCAAAATAGGTATGATTCTAGAATCAACCAGTTCTGTTAAAATGTTATCTTTTTGAATGATTTTTAAGTGAGCTAATGTGCCTACATTAGCTTGATGTTTAACGTCTCATATTTTAAACTTACTATTTGAATGATCTCTATTTTGAAATGTATTTCATCGCCCACATTAGAAATTGCTGCAGTCTTTGCCTTCAGATAGGAAAAGCAACAACAGATAACATACCAAGCAAATATAATAAACTGATATAGCCACAGAAATTATGTACAGAGGTAACACAGGGATCCCTCTTCACCTAGACCCTCACTATTTGAATCCTTGCTGTCTAAAATTCAGGAACTAAGTAGATTCAAATAAATTCTCACATGTATCATTTGCTACCCAGGCTCTTACTCTAAAATTCACGATCTAGCTCACAATCCCTTACTATTAGAACTCAAAACCAGCCAAAGCTCCCAACTCAGGAACCCACTAGTTTTGGGTAACAATACACGAAGCATATGCATTCAATTTAAAAATTCTTGTTTAAGAGATCTAAATAGGCTTTCTTAAAATGTAAGTAAGATGGACATACCTGTATTCTCATTCAAATCTTATTTTTTCCAAATCTTACATTTTAACTACATTTAACTGAGAATTTTTCTAATGTATGTTTTTAAACTAGAATGTTGCTATATATTGTATATTTTTTAACCTTTAGACCACACTTAAAATATAAACTGTTTAGTATGTGACAGATTAGTGTAATAATAGTTAAATAACGTGTGGCTCTCAAAGAAATCTGAAGCCAGTATTACCACCCTTTATTTTCAAATCTTTATCATAGTTTGTATAAAAATCATAGGAAATAAGGTTCTCCAGGAAAACAATACTTGCAGTGTTAATTTTTCAGCAACATATTTCACAGATCACATCAGAATTTTCTCAAAGTCACAAAGAGCAAAGGGCAAAAATAAAAGAAACTGATGCGAAAGAGTACAGAAGTTGAAAATGATGGCAAAAAGTCCAAATTTAGTTACAAAATAATGGCTTGAAACAATTTTAGAACTACTCCATAAGGTTCAGCCAAAAGTCAAAGAATAAGGAAGCAAATAATGAATTAACAAGATTGAGAAAAAGGAAAAACCAGCTGTCATTTCAACACCACTTTATCCCAAGTATTTAACTTAGGCTCACACCTGAATCTAAGCTTCTTCAAACACCTTGTGCTTAATTTAAAAAGTGAAAACTAATGTCAGCTGAAAACAGAATTCAAGTATATGGGTTTTTTTTCACATACTCAAAAATTATTTTAAGAAACAGGAAAAGGAGGGGATTTAACAGGTGAAAAAAAAATGTAGATTTGAGAAAAGTAAAATACTTTCCCAAACTCTTCTTTTGACACAAATTGCATAAATGATTTAAAGAGATAGTTACTAGAGCTCCTATTTTATCCTAATTCGGCAAGACTCACCCAAGCTCTCCTCAAATTTGGTGATTTGAAAGAATGTGAACCCTTTCATCAATCAAATTGCAAAAGTTAGTTGACACAATCCAACCCACATATTTAAAAAATAAGAAATTTAAAAACATAATCAAATCTACACACAAAGTGAAATGCCTGTAAGATTCAATGATATTTTTAACTAACTGATTTCCATATGGAGCACCAAAACAGATCCCCTGAAAATAACAGAAATCAAGGTATTTTTGTATGCTAAGAAAGGACAGGTACATTCTGCCCATCGTTGGTCTTCCTAAAAATCTAAGATTCACTACTAATCTTTAACTACAAGCTAGAGAATAAGAGCCCTTTGGGAGAGAAAAAACTCATAGAAGCTGTCAGGATTCAATGAGTCTATTTCACAGGGTGGCACTAACACTGAATGCAATACATTCTAATAAATAAAGAAGCAGCTTATGTGATCATTACTTTAGATTAAATTTTCCTATCTCCCAACTGCTCACATCAGACCTAACATCTCTGAGCACAAATGTTTCTCCTACATAAAACAAAGGAGTTGCACTTTAGACTGGGCTCGAGGAGCCCTTCCAGTCCATGGTTCTATTCTATCAATTTTGAAATAACCATAACTCTAATGACTTAGGGAAAACTACACCTTACTGAAAAAAGAAAAATGTAAGACACGTTTGGTGCAATAAACCACACCTTGCTCTGCCAAATGTTAATAATAAAACTTCTGATATAAACAAACCTGTGTCTATGTTCATCAGGTCCATGGATCAGGAAGACTCCAGGGTTTTTAGCCCCTTTGCTGGCATCAACATGAGGAATTAACACATCTTCTAAACCCAGGTCAAAGCGTTTGTGTTTTGAAGAGTCTGGAAGGAAGAAAAATGCCCCAAAACACAGGGTGATGAAGGCACTTAGAATAAGAAGGAGGATAAACTTCTCGGAAAGTCTCAAGGTAGCCCTGTGATGTGGGAAAGAAGGTGGCCCCAGGTTCAGAGGTGGTATCCTTCGTCCAGATAAGGGCAGCAGGGCTGGGGTAGTCATCGTTTACGCTCTTGGACAGAATATATTATAAAGTTCTCATCTTATATCAAATGTACAGTACATTGAACAGTCTCCAAAATCTTGGCAAAAAAAAAAACCTCAATTTTGCTCCTCTTAAAGGACTGTTGTGCTTTTTATTTTAATAGGGCACCTCTTTCACGCTCGTCCAATTACATTCAGAAACGTGTGGCCCCCACACGATCACTAGTTTGTGTTCTGTGATATTTTCTCTGCCATTTGGTTTTCAGTACCTCATCGGGTTATCCCAAGTCTCCTCTTCATTCCTAAGAGTGGATGAGGCAAGCAACACTGCAGAAACGATGCAAGGTGGGGTCTTCCATTACTGCACCCCAGAGAAACGCTCCAATGTGGTCTCCCGCCCCAAAAGTGAGCCTGCCCAGATCCGAGGAGTTGCACAAGGCTCACTTAACCACCTCTGGTGCTCCACTTCCAGGACCTCTTCACCTCGGTGGTGGAAAAATAAGGGGCTCCTCGGAAGTCGGCCAACAGGGAAGGAGGGCGGTCTCCCACCTCGCCTGGAAAGCGAAGCGGCGGCGCCCGGCGAAGTCGCAGGAAGGGGGTCTCGCACGCCCGCGCCTCCCAACGCCGCCCCCAGGCTCCAGGCTCCGGGGAGAGATCTGCCGCTGCCCCCTCGACGGCCGGCGCGAAGGGCATTCGCGCCCCAAATGCCTGCGCCCTCGCAGCTGCCGCCGCCGCTGTTGCTAGCGCACGGGTCTGGCGGGGAGCGGAACTTCCTCCTCCGGCGGCCACTGAGAAGCCCCGGCGTGTGCGGGGGGGGAGGGGAGGCGCGGCGGCCACCCCCGCCCGGCTCCTCCTCCCGCTCGCCGCCGCCGTCGCAGTTAACCCCGGCGCCTGCTGTCTGGACGAGGCCGCCGGTGACCCCGCCGCGCCCGGCCGCGGTGACCGGGCCCCCGCGGCTCCGCAGCGTGGGAAGAAGACGAGCCGCGGCCCCTCAGTCGGAGAGCCCGGGCCAGGCGCCTGCTCATTCCTCGCTCCGCCCTGGGGAGGCGGCCGCCCCGGGCGCGCAGGAGCGGCCGCTCCTCGGGCTGGCAGAGGTCGGCTCCGTCTCCGTCCTCGCCGGCGGCGGGCCGCCGTGGGGGCCTCCTCGGCGCCGCCTCCGGTCGCTCGCAGCGGCTTGCTCTGGCGGCGGCGGGTGCGGGAGAGGCGACGCGTCCACGCGGTGCGGGGCTGCGGCCCGGTCCTCAGCCCCTGCCTCCTAGGCCCGAAGAGCGCAAACAGCAGAAGGCCGACGCCCGTTGGGCACACGCCTGCAAGGGACCGGGAGTACGGGCGTGGGGGGGTGGATGGCGCGGGCCGGCCTACCGCCCCGACTCGCGAGTGGGCGTCCCCGGGCGCCGGAGTGTGAGGTGCGCGCGCACGCTCCCGGCCCCGCCCCGCCCGTGCTCCAGCCTAGCGCCGCTGCGGGCTCCGCCGCCCGCGCGCCCCCCGGAAGCGTCCTGCTGCCGCTGTCTGGGCGCGCGGTGGGCGCGGGTCGCCCCCTGCTCCCGGCTGCCAAGTTTGCCGCTGCCAGGCGCCTTGCCATCGCCAGTTGCTGGCATTGACCCGGCCTTGGGGAGCGGGGGGGAGGGCTCGGGTCGCGAAGGTTTTCGCCGCAGTTAAGGCTTAGTGGAATTAACGGGCTCTGTGGAGCAAGAATTAATCTTGCTCTGTGGGAGTCTTGGCTTCTGGTATAGACCGTCGGGCCCTAGGGCCCAACGGCGGGATCTCAGACTTCTTCCCTGTAGCCCACGGGCACGTTGCTGGGCACCCGAGACTCGATCATCAATACGGAGCATCAACCATGTGCCAGGCTCTGTGTTAAAAATGGCGACCTGGCCTTTCCATTAGGTTTCTTTCCTGAGGAATGGGTGACACCAGCCTATATGACCCTGTATGAAAGCAGCCTCCTCGTGATTCAAATACTGCAATACGTTTTCCAGTCATCCCACTCCTCACCACCACCACTCTTGTTAAAAAAAAAAGGATAAGTATTGGGACGCCTGGGTGGCTCAGTTGGTTAAGCCGCTGCCTTCGGCTCAGGTCATGATCCCAGCGTCCTGGGATTGAGTCCCACATCGGGCTCCTTGTTCTGTGGGGAGCCAGCTTCTCCCTCTGCCTCTGCCTGCCACTCTGTCTGCCTGTGCTCGCTCGCTCTCTCTCTCTCTCTCTCTGACAAATAAATAAAATCTTTAAAAAAAAAAAAAAAAGTATAAGTATGATCGAGGAGGTGCTAAAACCCAGAAGAGCAATATTGTTTAAGTTCAGGCTTAAAAACAATCTAAATAGTCGATTCCTTCTTCCATAATATTGAGAACCGTGTTGTGATTAAGTCTGAAAAAAAATGTTATATCTATGTATTGTCGCTTGCAACTTACTTTCACATTGAGTTTTATTCTAATATTAAGGTAAATTCTTATTCCCTCTATGCATCCTTACTGATGGCTGGGGATTGGAGAGGAGGCCCTTAAATGTCAGGGAAGAAAAAGACAGTCTTAGCTCAAAAATCAAGCAAAAAAAAAAACACCTCATGCTCACTGGCACAACTCTAAGTACATTCCAGTCTGCACTATTTTCAGAAGCTCTGCATATCTAACTACCTACCATATGACAAAAGAAGTCATTGTCGTTGACCATGCTTCACCAAATCAAACAGAGAGAAAAATGTTAAGGGAGGGCCCCCTCTCACGAGTTCACGCCCTCATGCTGGCAGTAAAGTGTGCTCAATCCAAAATGAGGTTTTTGTAGGACACTTGTGAAGGATATGTATAAGAAAGGCCCTGCCTTCCAGAAGTGTCTTTATAAAATGTGCCAATTTTATGAATAAGTTTCTAATCCTGAGCCTCTCCAGAAGCCAAAGGAGAAGAAACATGGGTTTCCTGCTGGTGAAGTCATTATTTCCAATAAAAAGATGAGGGAAAATAAATATTGAGCTGTGAATGACATAGCAAGTTATGTGATTCTTGAAAAGTAAATATCTAAGTTGACACCAAATCATTAACCACAGAGAGATCAATCATAGGAAACCTGCCACAACCTAGTGTGACTTTGGCAAGCTCAACCTCATAGCTTCTGGAAAAGGCTTATACGTGATCCTTCTTTCTCGCTCTTGCCTTTCTGCAAAATTCATTTTTCCTTCACAAGAGTAAAAACCTCATTATTTAAATTTGGATTATTATAGATGTTTAAATGCGGTCTAAATGCAATTCTAAAGCTATTGATGCTATCAGTTATTTTATTATAATCTTACACAAGCGTCACAAAGTAGCATGTAAAAAAGTAGCATGTAGTGTGTGCATATAGTCTCTTCTAGAGACTAGGTCACTTTCAAATAAGTTGTAAAAGAATCAGCATTGTTTTGTTGGGTTTCTTTAAAGCAAGTTGCAAGTATATTCATATATATGATTACAAGTATATAAAAATATACATAAAAAGATTAAAGGGGAAGATTTGAAAAAAGAAGTATGGCTGTTGTTAAGAGGCTGGTATTACATTTGATTTTCCCCATATGTTTTGTTTGTGTTCCTTTTATTATTAATTAAATAAATAAATAATATTAAAGAAACTGGTACTTGAGAAAGTTGAGGTCATATTTCTTATAGGTGGATTCAGTTGTACCAAGGTGAAAACACATCTGGGGGCAGTCAACAGAAAGCAGAGAGTATATATAAAACAGGGAAGGATCTCATTCTAGAGAGTGCAAAGAGAATATCTCATTTCTAAAGAGTAGTTATGCTTTAATCAAAGGCATAGGTAAGATTCCAAAGTGGCAGATAAAGTGTTGATTTCCCCTTTATAAATCCATATACATTAATTGATATTTCAGTAAATATGACTTACTAAATTACTAACAAAACAAAATTTACCTCTACATATTTTGGATTTATAGGACCATTACTTAGATCCATTTATATATTACAATGTAAAGGTTATTTGTGTTCAATCATATGTTAACTTTTCCATTACCAAAACAATTTTAAGACCTATTACACACACACACAATCATCTAACTCTGTTTACAGTAAAATTGAAGTTATAAGCTAGAGAAAAAGATATACACCTGATATGCCAAAAAAAAGCTTTTGTTTTACTTAAATAACCTATTCCTTCTTATTTTCAACTGGTTCCCCAATATCCAAGAAAGATGTTAGAGGAGAAATTACCAGACATGGCCACTAAATGCATAGAGAATCAGGCTTTGGTCCTGTTCTTTCTGTTTTCACATTATTCTTTGAAGCCTTCTTCCTCAGAGGGCAGGAATAAACTGAAGTTCAATGTTATGAAACTCTCAGGTTAGCTCCATGAAAATCAGCAAAGCCATAAAAGCTTTAGGTGTCTCACTGAACCAAAGTCTTTGAGGTTCTTTGGCCCATAAAAGACAGGTTTGTTGAAAGACTAGTATGTGACATACCCTACGAGGTGCCAGAGATTTGGGGAAAAAAAAAAAAAAAGTCAGAATCCCTATTTCAACCAGATCATGGTCTAGTGTGGAGAGAGAGCCGAACACAGACAATTACAAATTGTGGGAGGGTGGGTATTAATGTCAGAATAAAGCCCCAGGGTTTCCTGGGAACACGGAAAGGGCACTAGAGTAAGGAGAGGGAGATTGGGAGTGTGTAGGGGAAGGTTCCTGAATCAAGTGCCACCTGAAACTGAGCGTTTAATTAACCAGGAGGAGAGAAGGAGGGTGCCCCAACCTAGGGAGCAGATTATGCACAGGAACCCCTTGCTGCTTTTTCCTGCCACTTATCTAGAACCCTTCCCCGCTTGCTCTTCCGAAAAATAGCTGCCTGGCCCTAATCCCCCAATACTCTCCAACTGAAAAGTAGGAACTTTCAAATTTTAGAAAAACCTGTTCCTACATAAATTGCTAAGGCCTCTCCCAGAGCCCGAGATGGGGCCAGGCAAGGAGGAACCCAGAAGCTTAAACTTCACTGGGCTCATATAAATTACTTCAGCTCTGAATCCAGCCATATCCAAGGCTAGTTCATCCTTTGACCTTCTCCGTTACACGAGCCTATAGATTTCTTTTTTTCATCAGAATCAGTTTCTGCAGGTTTCAGTGTGAAGCGTTGTCTGATACTCAGCATGTCTGCATGGAAGTGCTCTGCCTGCCTGTAGTATGCAAAGAAGCATCAGTAGTCTTACCAATGTAAAGGACCACTCTTCGGGTGGCCAACAGGCTTGGGCCAGGGACAAAAGTGGGATAGAACCAAGAGAGAACAACGGTCTTCTTGAGCAGCTAGAGGAGGAGGAGAAGACCTAAAATTAAAAGGGCTGGACACGAGTGACAGCAGACCTTAGCAGCCCCCTACAGAGACCTTCCAATGGATGCTCACATCCACCTTTATAAAAAAGCAGCCTGACGCTAAAGGAAGCTAAGCATTCTTTATAAATACTCATATTAAAGTTGTTTTTAATCTAGTCAAGGCAGATGACTTTGAATATGTTTCATTGATTTATATGCTCATTCATTAAATATTATTGAGCATCCACTGTCTACTGATGCTATGGCATGTTCTAAATAATCTAATGGGGAATAAAATATGGGGGGGCAGCTGCATAGAATGAAAAGTATATAGGATCTGGAACTAAGAATCTTGGGCTTAATCCTGCCTCTGCCATTTACCTGTGTGAACTTGGAAACGTTGGAGTCCTTCCTTATGTTTAGTTTCTTCATCCCTAAGATTAATATAAAAGTACAGACCTCATAGGTTGTACTTCCTCATTGTGGGGATTCAGTAAATATTAACTACAGTTTTTATTATAGGCATTGGGATGAGAAGGTGTTGGCAGGTGAAAGGAAGTCTTGGAAGAATAACAAAGAACATGGTGTGTGTTAGGGGCACCTCCTTTCCTCTGGTCCCATTTTTCCAGGATGTGGGTAGGAGGGTGTTCCATGAGAATATGACTTTTGTCTCCTTACACCACTATCCTTCACACTCAGGGGTGAGTTTCTTGATTGGTGAATACCATTACATCCATTGGCTCATAGTTCTTAACTGAATGGAGCTAATCTATTAAAAGGCCCTAGTTAGTTAGTGGGGATTCATCCTTTTGTTCCTTTTCTGCCCCAGAATAGTGCAGACAATGATCTTGGGTAAACAAGTCTGCTTTGCAGATCCAAACGTCCCCTGTGGTTGGCTGTTCTGAGGCTACATTCTGCAGGAATTAGGAGCTGGCATAGAAAATCAGCAAGCCCTTTTGGGTTACAGATCCAGAACCCTCTTCTTTATTAGCTTACCTGTATTAAAGCTGACATTTTAAAAAATCTCCACTTGACTGTCCTGTATGTCTTATTTCATCCAAAACTGAGGGATGGGATGGGGAGAAAGAGCATGCAATTTATTGATCCTCTAAAGTAATTAATTATGGCCAAAACAAAGATGGTAGAGGGAAGGATGGTGAAAGATAAAACCAGAGAGATAAACATGGAAGGATTTCTGCTCAAGTGGTTGGCACAGTAAGGTCACAATTTGCTCCCTTTACTCCACACAACTAGTAATGATAGTTAACATATGGAAAGAGAAAACAAAAAAGACACAACCAGGCTCAAAAACAAATAGCCCTTCTCATAGGTCAGAAATAGAAGGAAAAGTCTGAAGCAGTCTGAAGCCACAGGCCTACTGAGGTCTCAGGTTTGAAAGCCGATTTGTGTCTCCTGCAAGGTGACAGGAACTAAAGATACTCCAGATAAGGTGGAAGGCAGGAACCAGGCTTGGTTCTTGAAATCAGGAGCTCCCAGAAGGAGGCTGAAAATAAACTACTGCCAGCCAAGCCAAACAGCTGGCCAAGTGACAGGTTTCTGCACTATCTCCAATATCACTGTGGGGTCGAATCCTCAAAATGCCAACATGACACCCGATTCTCGAATGGAGATTCAGGGAGGCAGGTGGAGACGAAAATCACTGACCATGGAAGGGTGAGCACAGAGTGCGTGAGAGGGAAAAACAAAACAACAACATGCAGAAAAACCAGCACTAAACTCAAAACAGAAAATAGCAAGTGAAAACTTCCTACTCAAAACGAGCCTGACCACCAAGCTCCAAGCATATATTGATATCTAATACTAAGAGAGATAGATGATCAACAGAATGAACACGCAGAACATGAAATTACGCCAGATAAAATTAACTCTATGGACCTGACTGAGATCTTTATTTTTTTTATTTTTTTATTTTTTTTAAAGATTTTATTTATTTATTTGACAGACAGAGATCACAAGTAGGCAGAGAGGCAGGCATAGAGAGAGAAGGAAGGAGGCTCCCTGCTGAGCAGAGAGCCTGATGCGGGGCTCGATTCCAAGATCCTGAGATCATGACCTGAGCCGACGACGAAGGCAGAGGCTTAACCCTCTGAGCCACCCAGGCGCCCCCTGACTGAGATTTTTAAATTAATATTTTTGCATTCTCAAGATGATAAATGACAAGGAATTAGGGACATTTTAAATGGACAAGAAATTAGGGAACAAATACAAGCTGAGTAAATAATAGATGAATGTGAAAAAGAACTAATAGAAATATTAAAAACAAAAATATGGTCACTGAAACGAGAAAATCAATAATAGATGGCATTAAGTCTGGTTCTGGCCAAAGTTGAAGAGAAGTAATGAATTAAAGGGAGGTACTGAATAATTCACCCAGAACCCAGTATAGAAAAATAAAGAGATTGTAAAATGGGAGCAAAAATGTTTAGATTCATGGGAATTCTTGGAGTGGCTCCAACATATGTCTAATAGGAGTTCCAGAAGGAAAAACTGAAGGGCAGCACGGAGAAACTCTACTTAAAAGAAATGAGAAATGACTGAAGGTTTTCTAACCAAAACATCAGAACACCTTGTGTAGCAATCAAGATAAATAAAAGTAAACTCACACTTTGGTGGCATTATAGAGAAACTACAGGGCTATAAGAATGATGATAAAATCTCTCACGTTACCAAGGGGAAACATTCGTTATCTACAAGTTATCAAAGGGAAAACATTGGTTATCTACAAAGAGACTATAACTAGAGTTCTCAAAGGCAACAACAGAAAGGAGAAGACAGTTGAATATCTTAAAAGTTGAATGGAACACCATCAAGCAAGAATTTGATTTCCATTTAAGGGAGAGGTCAAGATGAAGACATTTCCAACCTAAAAGACTAATAGCATTTATCACCCTCAGACCTATATCCAAAGAACTACTGAAGAACATCTTTTCCCGATAAGAAAAATAAGCCCGGAGGGAAAGCACAGGATACGAGACACTAGTGAAGGAGGGAATTAATAAAATGTGATGATAAAATTAAAAATAACTACTTTAGTGTTTAAAAAATGACAAGAAGAAAGGAAATGTACAATGGATGACTAAAGTGTGCTAAGTCCCTTGGGAGATGTATAGAAATAATGACTTTGAATGCTTTGTCTATAGGATATTTTATACTAATAAAAAGCTGATCTAGAGCTTCTAAACCTGCAGAGAGAAAAGAATGGCCAAAGGTTGAGGAAATTCAATATAGAAAGCTGATCATTGAATAGAAGGAGAAGGAGGGGGGAGAAAAGCACACACAAAATAAAATAGTAAAATTAAGCACAAATATATCAGCAAGTACGGTAACTAAACAGATTTAAATTACTTATCAAAAGACAGATTATCAAGTTGGTTTAAAATAACATTCAGGGGGCGATGGGTGGCTCAGTCAGTTAAGCAGCTGCCTTTGGCTCACGTCATGATCCCAGTGTCCTGGGATCCAGTCCTGCTCAGCAGGGAGCCTGCTTCTCCCTCTCCCTCTGCTGGCTGCTCTGCCTACTTGTGCTCTCTCTCTGTCTCTCTGTCAACTAAATAAATAAAATCTTTTTTAAAAATTAAATAAAATAACATTCAGGTATGTAATGCTAGCAAATGACACACTAACTAAACCACAGAAATACTGGACATAAAAGGTTAAAAAAGATAAATTATCAAAATGCTATCAAAAAGAAAGCTGATGAAGCATTATTAATATCAGACCAAAAAGTCTTTTAAACTAAATGAAATAAAGAGGGTCACTACCAAGAAGTTGAATGCACCTAATAACATAGCTTTCAATTACAGAAAGCAAAACCACCAGAATTACAAAGAGAAGTTGACAAGCCCCGTGTCTTGAGTGGGAGATTTTAACGATCTATCAGACACAGCTACATCAAGCAGACAAAAACAGAGGTAATAGAGATCGTATCATGAAGGGCCTCTAAGGAGGCCACATTAAGGAGTTGGGTTTTATTCTGAGAGCAATAGGAAGCCATTAAAGGGTTTTAAGCAGGGGAATGATTAGATCAGATGTGCATTTTTAGAAGGATTGCTCTGGCTATAAAATGAAGAGTGGACTTCAGCGTGGTCAGACTACATAAAGGCAGGAAGACCTTTTAGAAAACTCTCTCTACCATCTAACCAAGAGATATTAATGGCCTGAACTACATAGTGGTATTGGTGATGAACAAGAGGAAGCATTACAAGAAGCGTTCAGATAGCATAGTTGATTGGGTGGCAGGAGAGAGATGAAAGATGGTGTCTGTACATCTGCCCTAGAAAACTTGATGCATGAAACTGAAAAAGAAGAAGAAGAGGTTTTTTGGTAGGGGGGAGATAGTATTTCCTTCTTTCTGATTATACCACTTAACATTCAGCCCATCAATGTAGACATTCAAAATGGTTCATTAAAAAGTTAAATTATATTTGAGGTGCCTGGGTGGCTCAGTCAGTTGGGCACCCAACACTTGATCCGAGCTCGGGTCTTGATCTCAGGGTCATGGATTCAAGCCTTGCATTGGGCTCCATGCTGGGCATGGAGCCTACTTAAAAAAAAAAAGAAAATTAGATTAGATTCATTCTACGAGGAATACGCAAATCAATTTTAAATAACATCTATCAAAAAGTATTCTGCTTTTAACTGCTGGTGCTTAGGGAATGTTTCAATAATCTGGGGGGAAAACGACACTTTCACAATACCAGAAAATGTGTATATATTCTAAATAATCATTTTCCACATGATAATAGTCCTTTAGGATTATTTATATTTTTATTGCAGATTTTCTTACTTTTCTATACATAATAGTTTTCAAACACACCTATATGCCTAACTACTGAAGTGGTAAAGCAGTCATGACTTTCCTTAGTGTACAGCTGGTATTAAAACAAGTAAATCCGATATGTTGACCTATGAATATTTACACGGAGTTAGAGGTTTCAAGGCATATAACTCCTTTCCTTTCCCTGGTTGTCGTTAATTACCTTAAACTAATGTTTCAGTTTACAATGTGTGTCTATCCTTCAGAGAGCAATGATTTTTGCATTGACAGAAGTTAGGACGGGTGTATATATTATACGATCAAACTGAAGTTACTTATAAATGCTGAAAATTAAGGAGCTATTATTGCAAAGGCAATTTAGTAGCTTCAAGCATGAAAAAGGTTTAAAGGACTTACAGATTTCCAATTATGAATTTTAGGGTTTTGTATTTACTTTACAGCCATTGTGAAAGGCAAATGAGATTTCATTTTAAAGTTACAAACGTGTTGTGCGATTTCAGGCTAACATCCTAACACATAGAGTTAAGTCTGAGCCTGTAATCCACCACAGGTTTGCTCCGACAGCCAAGAAACCTTTTGGAGTCCTACAGGGAATCTGCCTGGGTGTCTGCACATTGGAAGTTTCCCGGTTGTAATAGAGCCATAAGGAGCTGTGTGACTCTAGCATTGCCTCTTAAATGATGGCAAGGATGTGTTTTGAAAAGACAGAACCTTTTTTTGTGTCTGATTTTTAAAGCGAACACTTTCTTAATTTGAGGGCAAAAATTACATTAAATTTCACACATGGAGTCTGCTCTTTATTACAAGCCATTATTGGATAATTTCACTTCAGACCATATTACTTCTTCAAATGCAGACCTCTGCATTCAGGAGCAGAGCAAGCAAAACAGTGAAGTGGGCTCTTCTCCTTTAAGGGCAACGGTATACCACTCAACTTCCAGCATGATTTGGTTACCGTTATGCTATTTGGACACCTCTCCCCTTCATGGAAAAATGCTAAAATCTCAGAGATCCTGCTATCATGCTGCTGGAGGAGTCTTCTTCCCTATCATGGAAGCTGAAAGAACTGATGCATGATGCTTTTCTGATATTTTGCAATATTATAACTACTTGTTAGTTTTAAACAGCACGGAAATAATTAGGACATTGAAATAAAATTATAGTTTGTATTTCCCGCTGAGCCAGATATGTTAAAGATGAGGGTTTTTTTTTTCTTGCTTTCGTGTTGGTGGTAAGCTTTTTTTTCAAATCCTTGTACTTCCTAGAAACATATATGGAAGGAAAGAAGGAAGAAGAAAGAAGGAAGGAAGGAAGGAACACCAAGGAAGGGAGGGAAGTGGAGGAACTAATGTACCAGTAGATATGAATAATGCTCAAAAATTACACACACTGCACAGAAAGAAAGATTCATCAAGATTTGAAGATAGAATCAGCACCTAACAGGAAAAAAAAGTAATTGTATCATTTCCACAGCAGTAATGTTAATCATTATAATAACATAACAGCAAGGAACTTGGAAAGGTTTTCTCTCATTTTTTAAGCAAAATACCCACAGTGTCCCCACAAGACACTATCTTATTTTATGATTTAGGGGAAAATGAAGATTCCTCGAATGTCTGTTTTGCTATTTCATACAAAGTCATTCTCTGCATCTAAACTAAACTTCTCTCCTGCCTTAACTTCTCTAACAGTGATTTCTGTAGGCAGTGGGGAACATGAAAGCCGTAGCATCTCTGGGGCTACGGGTTCCCTTAGGCTGATATAACAGGAGAAGCAGAAACTCCTCATCTAGGTGAAAACAGGGCTAGGGAGTTACCTCTTAGCCCAAGGTAAGCCATCAAACTAAGTACTGCATAAATATAGAAAAAAGAACACTGGGGAGCAATCTGAATACAATCTGGAGGGAAGATAGAACATGAAGTCGATTATGAGTAAGGGACACAGAGGTTCTGGGTTGTAACTTTCCGTAATAGAGATGGGTGTCTTGAAGAGACCATGGCTTGCAAAGGCAAGGAACTATATCATTTCTAAGGAAATAGCCAAAGAGTCTAGAGGCACTTACATCCCAAGGCTTTGTGGAATCATCACTTCATCATTCATTCATTCAACTAATCTAATTTATTATTGTCATCATCATCACTGATGTCAGACATTCTCCACCTTTCTCTGTTAACCAGATTAATGCCCCACATTTGACTGACCCATTCCAGTGGTTCTCAGTTCTAGTCGTATATCATAATCACCCATGAAATGTTGTTTTTAATCTGTGTGCCCCAGTCCCTTCCCTGGGCCACTAAATTAAAGTCTCCTGGGGTAAGATGTGGTCATGTAATGAACCCTAAGGAGCTAAGCTGGGAACAAAAGCCTGCTACAGCATCCCGGCTATCTACCTTAGGTTCAGTCTTTCTGGAGCTCTCTGAGGAGGACCCACGGTTCAGGCTTAGGTAAAGAAAAAAACCTACAGGGTTCCAGCAAGATGTCTTTGCTCATGGCTCCACTGAAGGTAATGAGCTTTACGACGTCTGGTCGTTTGGTGAAGGTATAGAGGTGATGAGTCAAAAGCACCGGGGGCGGGTGTGGGCAGTGCTAGATTCATCCATGAGATTGCCCATAAATGGTTTCAATTCATGTACTGCCAAAGAAAGGAACCATGGCTTGTCTTCCATAATTTGCATAGATGATTTCATGAGTTTTGGCAAGTCTAATACAATTCCAACAGTTGGAGGGAGGAGGGGGTAAAGACTGGGAATAAGAGCACAGACCCTAGGGTCATGCCACCCCAGGTTTACCTACTCGTTGTATGAGCCTGGGTATCTTCCTTATTTAAGTGCTCTGTGCCTCAGTTTCCCCATCTGAAGTCTTAGCGTAATTGTTCCTACCTCACAGGGTCATTTCAAAGACTCAGTAAGTCAGTACCTGTGCAGCTCAAGAACACAGCCTGGTACAAAGTGTTAGGTGTACAGGGTCAAGGGGGTTTACTCAGGGAAGATGTTTTGCCTACTCCCCACCATCCCCGAGACTGGCTGAGATGTCAGGACTTTGCACTGAGCCACAGACACACGCTCTGTCTTGTTTTGATCATTTCTTTAGTGAATTTGATGTGCTGTGACCCAGGCAGCGCTGCCCCTCAGCTTATATTGAGCCATAAGAACAGGGACCAACCCTGAAGAAACCTTGAGTCCTACCCTTTCTTGGAAAATTCTAATAGAGAAAAGAAACATTATCATCCTGAGAGCTCTGTTATTACTGCCTTGGGAATCTCCAGAGTCTGACAACATAATTTGTGAAATCAACTCAAACTCAGTCTACCTCTAGTGCGCCCCTTCCCCGAGAGCCCCCAGTCCTCTGCCTGTGCATTTATTTATTATATAACCCTTAACACTTTAGTAAATTCCTTAGAGCTCCCCCAACATGCCTTGCTCTTTTCAGCCCCTGGGCTTAGCAGAGGACCTTGCCAACCCACAGCCTGTGGTTTTGTTTCTAAGATTTTATTTATTTATTTATTTATTTGAGAGTGAGAGAGAGAGTTTGTACAAGCAGGAGGGAGGGGCAGAGTGAGAAGCAGACTCCCCACCAAGCAAGGAGCCTGAGGCTCCTTGACCAGGATCCAGGACCCCAGGATCCAGGACCCCAGGACCCCAGGATCACGCCCTGAGCCTAAGGCAGATGCTTAAGGGACTGAGCCACCCAGGCGCCCCACACCCTGTATTTTTTGATATGGACTTGAAATGGCCTTTTTATTTGTCAGCCTTTCTCTCAAGGCTGGAAGCTCTGTGAGGATCAGGACTGAGTCTGCCTGGCTGACCATTATGTCCTTGGCGCTGGGCGCTGCGAGGACATGGTGCAGGCACTCCACAAACATGCAAGGAGTGAACAGCGAGATCTCACTATTGATGGAACATGACTTGACCACTTGCTGCTGTGCAACTTGGGGCAGGCTACTTGACGTCTCTGATCCCCAGCGCAAGCATTACTTCCTCAGAGGTTCTTGCAGCGACTAAAGGATGGAGCCCAAGGAAAGAAGCTGGCACCGTGCCCAGAGCAGAGTTAATGCTAATAGTTAATACTGTTTTAAAAAGAACCACATCCAAGTGCACCCAAGCCTTTCATTTTCCTAATTTTGTCTCTTTCTTTATTCAATAAAAATAGATGCTACAACCATAATTGTCACTATCAAACCCCCAGAAAACAGGGGAGACGGGATGAAAGGTCAGAGGGTACCACTCAGCAATTCTCTCAGGCAGACATTTATTAACACTAATTCATTAATATTCATTAGACAACTTATACAGACCGGGTAGAGCATAAAGAGAAAATGGTCAGCTGAGAGCTCAGCCTACCTCCACGCCAGTCCTCCACACAGAAATTAATCCGACACAAAAATCAAACATTTGCAGAGCTGAAGCAAAAGTCAGAAAGTCCAGCTACATGGGCCCCTCTCCTTGCCCCACCCCACCCAGGAACCTGGGCTCAAGAACGAAAGAATCATCAGTTCCATCTCAGATGACATTTGAAAAATCTGTATTTGGATTAAAAAAAAAGAATAATACTAAGGTGTTCTTATTTTTCAAGTTTATCCATTCCGTTTTCTCCAGTTCTATTGAGACATAATTGACACACATCACTGTATAATTTTAAGGTGTACAGCATGATGGTTTGGCCTGCATATATCATGGATCTGTTTTGCTTTTGATGACAGTAATAGCTAACACCTATTGAGCGTCTACTGCCTGCCAGACAATTGGCACACGTTATCTCTTGTAATTGTTAGAACACAGTCATTTCCACTTTGGAGATAAGGAAACTCAAGTCTGCCTTTGAAATGGCAGAGGTTTAGAAATGTGCCCAGGATCAAGGGGTGAGCAGAAACCAGGCTGTCTGAGCCCACAACCTGCACGTGATGCCACGGACCTGCAGCCCGAGATGCCGGCCTTCCTTCCCATTGCCTGGCAGGTCTGGCCCCATCCTGACTTCTCATCTCATTCTGGTCTCCTGAGGTGTAGCTCTTCTAGTCCCTGAGCTAAGCAGCATCTCTCCGTCTGATGAATCGGGGTGATATTTACTGCTGTTCCCATAACATCTGAATTGCAGGGAGCCTGGCCCTTGCCCTTCCCGTAGGGAAGAGAGTGCTGTGATTTCGTGGCAAGATTACAATGGGGTAACTCCTCTCTCTACTCCTTTAGGCACGCAGGTCCCAGCGAGCTCCCCCACGGAGGGGAGTCAGCCACTCAGGCAGATGCGAGAGTCTATTAACAGACAACATGAGCTCTGGGGGAGAGAGCGCGCCAGGAATAAGGCAGGCTATTAGGGACCTGTGCTCACTGCATCTGGCTACAAGATGTGCGTTGTATTTGGTATTAAGCTGCCACTTCATTCTACTTGGGCACGGGGTCTTCCCTACTTAAAGGCCCAGTCACTCCTGATCTCCCTCCCTAAGAGGGAAGGTGCTCTGGATTTCATACTGCAGATGAACCTTATTTTGCAGAAATTCCAGGAACCTTAATTAAGAGCTCTCAAAACATCGCAACAACCCCA
Source organism: Enhydra lutris kenyoni (assembly GCF_002288905.1). NCBI lineage: Eukaryota > Metazoa > Chordata > Mammalia > Carnivora > Mustelidae > Enhydra > Enhydra lutris. The sequence continues at coordinate 80,592,221 of NW_019154093.1, read as the reverse complement.
TTTTCTTCTATCTCATCAACAACACGCTTAAATGATACTTCTGTCTGTCCTGACAAAATTATAAATTTGTAAAGCTTCTACACATTTGAAGGCTATTTTCTTTTTTTAAAGATTTTATTTATTTATTTGACAGAGAGAGATCGCAGGTAGGCAGAGAGAGAGAGGAGGAAGCAGGCTCCCTGCAGAGCAGAGAGCCAGATGCGGGGCTCAATCCCAGGACCCTGGGACCATGACCCGAGCTGAAGGCAGAGGCTTTAACCCACTGAGCCACCCAGGCACCCCTGAAGGCTATTTTCAGAAACAAGAATAAGAAGGCCGGTTCTCTAAATATCAACCATTTACACTCCCCACCCTTTCCCAGGATCTCCCTGATGGGAAGACAAGAATGGCCATTTAATGTTTTAAGAACACTCTGTAAGCCACGGTGTGTACTGATTCTGCATGTGGAATGTTTATTTGCTAAGAAAAACCTCATTGCATTCCAATCATAGGTTGCCTCGGTTCTATTTCCTAGGACGAGCAGGAGGAAACTGAATAAAATATCACTGCGTTTCCCATTTTCATTTTTTCTGCATGAGGTTAGCGGTGACGGGAACCTGCTTTTCAAAGCAATTGCGTCTGTAGCAATTGGCCTGTGGCTGAGACTGTCGGTCCCCAGCTGGCCTCGAGGTAGTCGCAGAAGCAGTGAGCTGTGGCCAAGACCTTTTCCTGATTTAGCTGTTATTCCAGAGAAACCCACATAAGGAAGGATCATAGTAAAGGCACCTACAACAGATTTTTTTTTTTTTTTTAGGGAAGAGGGTATGGGGTGTGGGAATAGGGATGCAGAGATTGAGGATTTTAATCACAGATTTTTTTTTTCCCCCTCTCTTCAGAGTTGCACAACAGCAAAGTTGGCTGAAAGATAGGTTGATGTTGCTGCTGCTAAATCCAAGAGATAATGAAAGAGCGCCCCTCCCCCCTCCTACACTCATACCCACCTCCCTCCAACACCCAGCTATTTCTGCTTGAGATTTTTGCTTTCACTTTGGAGGAATATTTTCTTCCGTCAGGTGCATAAATACAATTATGAAACACTGCTTGTTTCCCTAGTCTCACGGGCGAAGCTACCTTCTCCTAAAACAAAAGGAAACGTGGTTGTTTGGTTTCCCCTGCAGGTGTAGTAACATTAGTTACTGAATTTCCTATCCTCTAAATTGTTTAATGGCAGTGCTTTTTGGAGTCTTCATAAAAACAAACCTCATTCAGCCAGAAGACAGCCCTTAATTGAAGTAAATCTTAACTTGCCTAAAGTGATTAAAGATAAGTGAGTCTATAGTTTGACTTCCCCTATTTGAAATTCTTCTCTGTCCACAAAGTATATATAAATCTTTATGGAATGACCTATTAACTGCCTGCTGCGGGGACCCAGCTTTGGGCTTTGTTTCAGCTATAAAATAAGGTCACTCTGCTTTTGGTAAAAACTGATGTCGCTGCTTTGGTAATTAAAATCTACAGGGTCCTGAAGAGATGATATATTTAAACCTCTAAAACATAATGTGGAAGCTGTAAAATTACAAAAGGAGAAGGGATCTGGGCCCCCTATGACTGCTCATCAATTTATACATTAGTAACAGGGTATTTATGTCACCCTTAAAAAAAGAATTTCCGAAAGTTTTCTTAGAGCTTTAAATCCAAGTCCTGAACCTCTCCTTGTCTGGCAGACCCACTCCACTCCAGCGGGTCACCTCTAGAGAGGGCAACACTTCAGAGAGTATCATTCAAATACCTACATAAACTCACTGACTCTGCTAGGAAACCCATACTCCAAAGGAACCGACCTGGACTTTAATGTAGATTTTTTTGCACCAGCTGAAGAGGCGGTACCTAGATGAAATCAAACAAATGATTTACTTGTTGTGAGGGTCCAGTGTTCCCACAGGCTAGGATCTTTTTTTTTAAGTTACTCTTTGAGCTAAAAGACTCTTAAGCTAAATCTTTCAGCTTTTTATAACAAAAGTACCTCAATAACAAAACTATAACAAAAGCACCTCACTGGGCAAGATACTTAGCCTCGCTAAGCCTCATTTTAATCATTTATGAAACAAGCATAATCATAATTTATTTTATGAATCATATGATCATTATTAAGTATTAAAAACAATGGTGCCTGTAAAAAGAACAGTAAGCATAGTCCTAGCAGCTGGTAAGCACTTAAGAAATATGCGGTATTCAAACCAGAAAAAGACACTAGAAAAAAAGAGAACTACAGGCCAATATCTCTGATGAACACAGATGCAAAAATCGTTAACAAACTATTAGCAAATCAAATCCAACAATACATTAAGAAAATCATTCACCGTGATTGAGTGGGATTTATTCCGGATATAGAGTCCAAGAGCGGTTCAATATTCACAAATCAATCAACTGATACATCACATTAACAAGAGAAATGTTAAAAACCACATGAGCCTTTCAATAGATGTAGAAAAAGTATTTGACAAAGTATAGCAATGATTCATGATAAAAACTTTCAACAACGTAGTTTTAGAGAGAACATACCTCAACATAGTAAATGCTATATAAGAAAAATCCACAACTAATATCATACCTAATGGTGAAAAAATGAGAGCTTCTCCTCTAAGACCAGGAACAAAACTAGGATATCCACTCTCACTACTTTTATTCAACATACTACAGGAAGTCCTAGACATAGTAATCAGACAAGAAAAGGAAATAAGAGTCTTCCAAAGTGGCCAGGAAGAAGTAAAACTTTCATTGTTTGCAGATGACATGACGCTATCTGCAGAAAGCCCTAAAGTCTCCAGTAATAGTACTAGAACTGATAAATGAAGTCAGTAAAGCCACAGTATACAAAATGAACATACAGAAATCTGCTGCATTTCTATACACTAACAATGAAGTAGCAGAAAGAGAAATTAAGAAAACAATTTTATGTACAATTGCCTCAAAAATAATGAAATACCTACAAATAAACCAAGGGTATAAAAGACCTGTACTCCAAAAACTATAACACACTGAAAGAAATTGAAGATGACACAAGCATGTAAAGATATTCTCTAATCATGATGTGGGAGAACCAGTATTGTTAAAATGCCCATACTATTCAAAGCAATCTCACAGATTTAATGTAATCCCTATCATAATACCAACAGCATTTTTCACAGAGCTAGAACAAAGAATCCTAATATTTTGAAAGAACCACAAAAGACCAAATAGCCAAAGCAATCTTGAAATCAAGAAGAACAAAGCCCTAGGTTTCAAAATTCCAGATTTCAAGATATACCACAAAGCTGTGGTAACCAAAATGGCATGTTACTGGCACAAAAACAGACACATAGATCAAAGGAAGAGAATATAAAACCCAGAAGTGAACTCACAATTATGTGGTTAATTAACCTTCAACAAAGGAGGCAAGAATATGCAATGGGAAAAAGACAGTCTCTTCAACAAATGGTGTTTCTTATTGAACCACTTTCTTACACCATACACAATAATAAACTCAAGATGGATTAAGGACTTAAACGTGAGATCTGAAACCATAAAAATCCTAGAAGAAAATATGGACAGTAATCTGTTTGACTTCAGCTATAACAAAATTTTCTAGCTATGTCTCCCATGGCAAGGGAAACAAAAGCAAAATTAAACAAAAAGCTTCTGCACAGCAAAGGAGACCATCAACAAGACAAAAACACAACCTACTGAATGGGAGAAGATATTTGCAAATGATATATCCAATAAGGGGCCAATATCTGAAATAGATTTAAAAACTTATGTAAGTGAACTCCAAAAAAAGAAAAGACCCCAAGTAATTCAATTAAAAAATGGGCAAAGGAACTGAATAGACATTTTTCCAAAGAAGACCTACAGATGGCCAACAAGCACATGAAAAGATACTCAACATCACTAATCATCAGGGAAATGCAAATCAAAACCATAATGAGATATCACCCCATATCTATTAGGATGGCTAAAATCAGAGACACAAGAACTAACAAGTGTTGGTGAGGATGTAGAGAAAAAGGAACACTCGTCCACTGTTAGTGGGAATGTAAATTGGTTCACCCACTGTGGAGAACAATATGGATGTTCCTCAAAAAATTAAAAATAGAACTACCATATGATCCAGTAATTCCAATCCTGGGTATTTACCCAAGGAAAGTGAAAACATTAAATCAAAAAGATAGGTGCACCCCTATGTTTATTGCAGCATGATTTATACTAGCCAAGATATGGAAGTAGGCTGTGTGTCCACTGATAAATGAATGGATAAAGAGGTTGTGGTATATATATAAAAATAACATATTATTATGCATAATAATATATTATAATATATTAATATAATAAGATATATATATATATATATAACAATGGGATATTTATTCAGCCATAAAAAAGAATGACATCTTGCCATTTGCAACAACATGGATGGGCCTAGAGCGTATTATGATAAGCACCAATAAGTCAAAGAAAGAAAAATACCATATGATTTCATTCATATGTGGAATTTAAGAAACAAAACAAAGAAAAGAGACAAGTGAAAAACAGATTCCTGGGGGTACCCGGTGGCTCAGTGAGTTGAACCACTGACTCTTCATCTCAGCTCAGGTCCTGATCTGGGGGTTGTGAGTTCAGACCCCATGTTGGGCTCCATGCTGGGCGTGGAGCCTGCTTTAACAAACAAACAAACAAAAGCCTCCTAAATACAGAGAACAAACTGATGATTGTCAGAAGGGAGGTGGGGGGGGGTGGTGAAATGGATAGAGGGGGTTGAGAGCAAACATCTTGATGAGCACTGAGAAATGTATAGAACTGTTGAATCATTATATTGTACACTTGAAAGGAAAAAAAAATAGAAGAAAGACATTTGTTATAACACTGTATGTTAATGATACTTGATTTAAAAAAGAAATATGAGATATTATAAGGAAAGTAGACAAGTAGTTTTAGTTGCATTTTACAGATGGGGAAACTGAGGTTCAGAGAAGTTAAGTGATAACGTGTTGAAGTTAGAAAATAAACAGTGAGGCCAGGATCCTCACTGTGATACAGTCAGTAGGCACTTCTGAGTGATACGGGCTAGATTGCACTGCTTGTCATCAGTTAGTCTGCAAATCCCCAAATGGCAGATTTAGCTGAATCACACATGGGAAGCTGCTGGGATGCCTGCCTGGCTCTCCCCGCTGCCCCACTCCTCCCATCTCTTCCCCCAGAAGAACAGCCCTACTCCACAGGGTAACACAGACCAAGCAGGGCAGTAGAGCCTCAATCCTGCCCTGGAAATTTCTCACCTTGAATTATATGAGGTGCCCCTGAAAGTGTTGAGATCCTCCTTAATCAGAGTCTGTATCCTGGCCCTCCCTCTCCTTCCCCTCTGTCTCTTCCCTTCCCCTTTCCTCCTTTCACCATCCCCTCCATCTCTTTCTCTTCCTTTGCTCCATCCTACCTCTCCTCCCTCTCCTCTCTCCTCCCCTCACCTTCTTTTTCCTCTTCCCCCTTTCCCACATCCCCATCATCCCATATAATGGCTACCCTGCTCCTTCCAAGAAGGTCTAAGAACCTTGAAAGTAGATAGACCTGGATTGGAAACCCGTCTCTCATACTAGTTGCACAACTTTGGTGAGTTAATTCAACCCTCTGTAACTAAACTTCCTCCTTCTAGAACAGGCCAGATGATGGTAATAAGTACTGGTAATAATGGAATTGCTAATAATACCAATAGGCCCACTGTAAGTGTCAATACATGTCATTTTCCTCCTTGCCCAGTCCTCACCATTGGCCCCCCTCCCTTCATGCCCAGCATTCAATCTCACAACTGTGTTTGTCTCCCCATGTAATCCCCACCAGGAGAGAGCACGCTGGTGCGCCAGCAACTGCATTCTGTCTGGTTCACGTAGCAGTAATGTTTCTCACAACAAATTTACCAGCCTGCTGGTGGAGACTTCAGTCCTTTACAGGTTTGGTTCCGGGGCTTCCGTTGACTTTGAGAGCAAAATTCTGGGGCTTTGACAAGCTAAGGACAGATCTTGCAACCTGACAACTTAGTGCAATAAGGTCTCTGAGGAGACAGCCAGTCTCACCTCCCCTGATACCACACAGGCTTTCTACTCACTGCCATTTTGGATGTCGACTTCATTTACCAGCTCTGCGTGCTTGGGCAGGTCATTTCATCCTGTTGAGCCAGTTAACGCCTCCAGAAAGTCTACCTGTCTTGAAGGGACATGGTGAAGACCAGTGGGGAATAAGTTACATGTGGGAAAATAAGCTATAGACCGCAATGCACTATATAAACGTGAACTATTATTTTCCGAAATGTTCCATGAAAATCTAGGGAGCCTTATCATCTGCTTCGTTCTGTCAATGAATGTGAGAACAGACCACACTTGGAAGGGACTTCGAGAATTCAGAAAATTTTTTATATATTGACCTATTTTCTCATTATGCATATACTAAGTATATTATTACATGTTTATGTTTATTAGGTTGAGTCACTGTTACGATGCAGATGGTAGAATTTTTTAAAGCAACAAAACACAGTGTTACGTTAGTTAGCATATGTGTAGCTTCTGATGTGATCTAAACATTGCATTTACCTTGAGCTTTATTGCTCTTCTATTTATTTACCCTGCCCAAATCATTAGAAATTATTTTCTGAGGCATAAATGGTAACTATAGGAGCCCAAGTGACCCATCTTTGCTTTGCTCTAAACTAGATTATGCAGCGGAAAAGCAAAAGGTACTGAATATCAATGCTTTGGGTTCCGAATTTTATCACTCTCTCTGGCCACTGAACCTACCAGTTATAAATTATATTTTATTACCTTCTAGAAAAAACAAATTAAGTGATGGGCAATTCACACTCCACATGCAAAACAGCTCTCTGAGAAGTAAAACTCTGGCTGGACAAATTCCCTTCTTTTATTTTCTGGGGGATGGGGGAGGCAGGATGAAGAACATGTTTGTTTTCAAGTATCTGAAATTCCTGACTTGCCAGTTGGTTCTTCTCCCCCAGCCGGCTCGTTCAATCAGATGGTGATCTAACCATGAAGGATGAGAGGCCTCTGTTGGCCGTGGCTCCTACACCCCCTCCACTTTCCCACAAGACCAGAGGTCAATGAGGAGCAGCTGGCACAGCCCACGGAGTTGGCACACGGGCTTATTTGGATAACTCGCTGCATTTCTGCTCGTGCTCATCTCGACTGGTTTGGGACGCCATTTTATCATCTCATAGCCACTTTCAGTCTTTAAAGAGCTTGGCTTCTTTTGTTAGTTGTCTTGGCTGACATTCAAACGCAAGTTCATCCTTTTGCCTTTGTTTCCCCTTCATCATTTTTATAATCCCCTCTGCAGACCTTTTTCAGATCTTCTTCCTCTGATTCCCCATCTTACTTCTACTCCATTTGGGGCAATTGGGGTTTCTATCACCTTGGGAGGGTCAAGAACGATGTTTCCTAAAGCGTCCAGCACATGAACTGTGATCTGGGCTCACGTGGCCCTGGGGACGATTAGCACTGCTACCCAGACCCCAACATGAAATAACACTGAGTCACGTAGCAAAAGAGTCATTCCCTTTGCAATTCTCTCTCAGTCTTCTTGATTCCTTCAAGGGAAGAGTTTCCATTTGGTCCTTATATGTCCATCACTCACTAATGTCCCTTTGGAAAGGAGAGAGAGCAGGCCTTAGCTGAAAGCCTTTGGCGTGTAATTGAATCTAGCTACAGTTTTATAGCATTACTTTGGTTTTTATTATATGAATACTTGTTTTTATTTTTGCTTCCTATTTATGGCAAGTGATCCTGGTTTTCTTTTTATAGTCCTAATATAAAGTTTCTTCTGTAAAAAGCCATAGGTAAGTTTAAGGTACACATCAGTTTAAAGGAAAACATTACGTGAAATAAGTTTAAGCAAATGGCAAAAATGTTGAGAATGCTGGCATGGGAATGACCGAAGTTTGGGAGCCTAGAACAACTCCATCAACTTTTGTTATTTTCTTACTGTTTCATATGGGTTTTTTTTAAAAGATTTTATTTATTTTTTTTTACTGAGAGAGACAGAAAGATAGCACAGGCAGGGGGAGCAGCACCCAGGGTAAGAGAGAAGCAGGTTCCCACGTGGGGCTCAACCCCAGACCCTGAGATCATGACCCGAGCCAAAGGCAAACGCTTAACAGGCTGAGTCACCCAGGCGCCCCTATATGTTAGTTTTCAAAGCATGTTTGTTAACAATGTCTAGGCCTACACACAAGTCAACCTACTTCCCAATATCTCTGACTAAAATTATACACAGATTATTTCACAGTGTCTTTTAATTCCCTTTAGTCAGAGGGTTTTCATAAGCTTGTCCTCAAATAGACGCTGAAAATCACTGATGTTCCAGCTGGCAGTCTGGGGAAAGTATTACGTATAGTGGGCTGAATCAATTAATCTATTAAGAGTGCTAAAGTCTACACCAATTTTGTTGACCCTTTCCCCCCACCCCCCACCCCGCTGCCATGAAGAGAGAGACAGGCCATGGGACTTTAAGACTTGGGCCTGTGTTAATGAGGAATTATTCAAGGTGGTCTCATTAATCCCAAGGAATGCAATTTTTGCAAACGCTCTCAAAAAGGAAAAGGGTCCTGCAGCTCTCTCTCACGCTGTTTTCCCTGAAGACCCCTCACACCCATTCACAGAAAGGGAAAATTGGGTCTCAGGAAAAGACATTTCCTCAACCTCTCCTCTCACCCAGCGTGGCATGCTCTAAGATTTCTCAGTTTATTCTTGGGGTCCCAGTCGGCACATCATCTAGAGCAGGGCCCTTTGGCTCCTTCCCAAGCCCGGAAGCTTCAGTCTGCCGGGCTGCAGGGGAGAACGTCTGCTCTGTTCCAGCCAGCTGCCCACAGTGAGGGGCAAGCACTTTGATTAACTGGAGCAGGTTCTTACCCAAGCAGCTTCTCCCCAGTTCTGCCTTCTCATCTCAGACACACACCCACTGGCACCCACGTCTACCCCCTTCATTTTCTTCAGAAAAACTCAGACCTTGTGCTCACACTTCCAAGGTGAGTAGGGATCTAGGGAGGCTAAACCAACAAGCCTAATCTCCCAATTCTTGTCATAGGAAGTGGATCGGGTGTAGGGCATGGAGTGATTGAGAAGTCATGACTGTGACCCACTGTTCTGTACCACCTGAACACCAAATCCGTCCCGTACATTTCTCCTCCACCCCTGATGTCCTGAAATCCCTGCCTGCCTAGTGACTGCTGTTGTGGGGACAGGGCCAGTTCCTGCCCGGGGCTGCTTGGCCATGTCTGACTCTCTGGGGATATTCTTTACCTTGGGAATACTAGAGATTGTTGTTCTTTTTTTTTTTTTTTTTTAATTTTATTTATGTGTTTTAGACAGAAAGAAAGCGTCAGTGGGGAGAGGAGAAGACAGGGAGGGAGAAGAAGGGGGAAAGAATGTCAAGGAGACTCCATGCTGAGTGCAGAGGCTGACGCGGGGCTCTATGCCAGACCTGATCCCATGACCCTGAGACCCTTAGATCATGACCTGAGCTGAAACCAAGCGTCGGACACTTTAACTGTCAGAGCCACCCAGGCGCCCCTGAAACTAATGTCCTTTTTTGATCACAGCCTTTTTGCATATAGCCTTGCTCCCCACACTGATAGCCCATCGAAGGGCCGGTTCACTTTGTACTTTTCTGGGCACTGCTTCTTGCATTTTTTCTTGGAAGACGGTGGAGCCTTGTGACTGGCAAGAGGCCACCCCTAGGTCTTCTCTGGATCTGGGTCTGAAGTGAAGCCCCTGCCTTCCTGGCAGTTCAGCGGCTGTTCCAGTTAATCTGGATGACTCCTTGCTTCCTGTCTCTAATCTCAGCAGCCAGAGGGAAGTCGGAGCCTACTCTTCGACTGGCAGTTTGGGTGGAAATATTCTGATCAAGGCAGCCCCAATAATTGCTTGTTGGCGGTGAGCCCGATCTGTTCCTTCTTCCCTACCATTTTCCATCACAGGGTCCTCCAATTTTATAAGTAAGCTTTTTTTTTTTTCTTGTTTGGCTCCCTGGCGATTTAGCAATTTCACCGTGGAGCACTTTAGTTGATAAAATCCCCAAATACCTGCTCAAGTGTTCTCAAACATTTAGCCACTCTTGCCAAAGTACCACATGCCTGAAGATATATGTGAGACCTCAATTGTCGAGGCTCTAGGCTCTCCATTAACCTCCTTCAATCTCTCATAGTGTTTGTAAAGTGCTTTGCACAACGCACGACACCTAGTAAGCAATCAGGAAATGGGACCCATCGTCCTGGTTGTGTTTGATGTCATTACCTCGCTTCTGGCACCTGCCATGTTTGCCGTGCTAAGTGAATTTCCTCGCCAGGGCTTAAACGTTTGTTCCTCTTGTGTTGTGGTAATACCCTTGAGGAACACACCAGTTCTTGCCCCTGACCCCCCCCCCCCCCCCCCACCCCTACCCCCACCCCCACCATGGTTTGTTTCCACCAGGAGCTTATGGATTTATAGCCGGCAGCCTGCTGAGGGTTAAACCCACTGGGTGACCTTTTACCCAAGGCTCTAGTCCCATCTGACTTTCGTGGCCTGTCTTGACTTAGTTCAGTCTCTACAGAAGTTTAGTATTCAAGGTAGAGAGGACAGAGCTGAAAGCCTACTTTCCAGATACTTACCTCCCCAGTGAATGCAAAATAATTAAGCTCTAGGAAGGCAGCACTGGCTTTCTCTTCCTTCCTGAAAAACTTGCCAAGCACTTTATCCCTTTCCAGGGTCCTTCAAGAAGCCTGACTGGTGTTTTTAATTTCAGATTCCTCACCACTCTCTGGCATTCACAAACAAAATGAGAAGCCACACATATATTCACGTGTTAGCCTTCTACAATATCATTGCCATTTCCAAATACCAGTGAACTAAAACTTTTCAAGGTCCTTGGTACATATGTGTACGGCATTGGGACTCATGAAAATCCTGGAAGGAAGCCGGGAAGGTAACGGTATTCAGACTTCGCCGACCTGCATGGCCTCATGTATTTATACCCAAATTGCAATGGCTCTGAGCACACTCTTCTTGCCATTACCCCCTCTCCTGCCTGATTTGCCATTAGTCCAATTTCTCCAGGATTCCGCTCTTTAACTGTCTCCATGAATTCCTGTGAGTGTCTGCACGCTTCCTCTCTGGCTTGCTAATGAAACAGGCCCTCGGAAACTGCCCACCTTGATAGTACAGGCTTGAGTCTCTCTCTCCCTTGCCTTCTTCAAGGTTCCAAGTGTAATGATCACCTTGTCCTCATTGTCTCCTCCTCATCTCATCATGTGTCATTGTCAGGGTAGGACAGGGATCTTTCTGGAAGCAGAAAGAATATTGCCTCAAGCCATCTTCCCAGGGTCATGTTCAGATAAGAATGTCCCATGACAAAGCTGCCTGGGCCCCAAAGTGTTACAGTTCTTTGATTGTGCTGCTCTTTCAACACACACACTCTCTCTCTCACACACACACACACACACACACACACTGAGGCTCCATCACAAAGCAGAGTGCCTAGACTAGGATGGGTCAGCGACCTTCCTGAATACATGTCTTCCTACTGTAAACCACAGCACCATTCAAAATGTCTCAGTAGAAAATGACCAAATGACCAAATAACCAAATGGGCTCCTGGGTGGTGCAGTTGGTTAAGAGTCTGACTCTTGGTTTCAGCTCAGGTCATGATCTAAGGGTTGTGAGATCGAGTCCCAAGTCACGCTCCGCACTCAGTACAGAGTCTGCTTAAGACTTTCTCTCTCTCTGCCCCACCCCATCCCTGCTCTCTCTCTCTCTCAAGTAAATAAATAAATCTTTTTTAAAAAGAAAAAGAACCAAATGACTATGGAGAATAAAAAGCACAGCCATATTTTAAAAAAAAGTCTGTTGCCATTGCCAATGAGCTCAGTTTTGTCATGCTTAAAAAATAGCTTATCAGAGGATACACACTTTGCAAATATAAATGTAACACACAGAGAAATTCCCCTGTAGACCTCTAACCCAGTTCCTAACGTTTCCTAAATGGATACACTCCATAATTTTGCGAAGGGAAGTCACATAAATTCAGTCACAGCTTCCCTTCAACTAAATATCTCTTAAAAATAGCAAAACCATACCTTGCACAGAAAATCCAGTTTCATCGGAAATCAAATAGATTTCACCTGCCTTCTCATGCCGGCTTTTCTTCCCTCTTCTGTGCCTGAGACCCACCTCTGAGAAGGAATGACTGGGAGCTCTAGGGATTGGGTGGCTCAAAGCCGTCACCTGAGTCCTGTGTCAAACAGGCCACAGGGTGCACTTTCGTGTCCATTCTACCCATCTTTGAAACCTCAGACCTCACTTTTCCCTACATTAAGGTCCCAAGGTGGTAATCTGTGAATTACTCTTTACTGAAGATTGGGAAGAAACAGATAGTCCAGGATGCAGTTTACTGAGTCTAGTCCTGGTAGTTGATTGGCTGTCACCTCTCACTTGAGGTTGTCAGGCAAGACTGATACACAGAGGACACGCCAGGCTATGCAGTTCTGTATTGCCAGCAGGCATTTGGCTCCAAACCTTAATGCAGTCCAGTGGTGAGATCCACCTTTTGCCTGCTTGCTTGTTTTTCTTTCTTTCTTTCTTTTTTTCTTTCTTTCTTTCCTTCTTCCTTCCCTTTTTTAAGATTTTATTTATTTATTTACTTGACAGAAAGAGAAAGAGAGAGAGAGAGAGAGAACACAAGCAGGGGGAGCAGCAGGCAGAGGCAGAGGGAGAAGCAGGCCCCCAGCGGAGCACGGGACCCATCTCGGGGCTCAACCCCAGCACCCTGGGATCACAACCTGAGCTGAAGGCAGGCAGATGCCCAACCGAATGAGCCACCGAGATCCCCCTTTTTGCCTCCTTTTTAAGGGAATAAAGTCTGTTATATGAAACTCTAATTTGGATGTACTCAAAATTATCAATCTTTTCCTTTATAACTTCTGGATTTTGCGTTATATTTTAAAAAGTCTTGCCCATTCTGGGATTATAAAAATATGCATCCATGTGTTCGAGGATGTCTGTGATTTCATGTTTTACATGTAAATCTTTGATCCATCTGGAATTTATTTTGGTATAAGAAGTGAGATAAGGATCCAGTTTTATTTGCCTTTTTCTCCACAAATGGCAAATCAGTAAATCCAATTACCATTTATTGAATAATCTACCTTTTAAAGGAGCCCTGTAAAAAGCAACTTCTCCATATACATTTTAAATATGATTCAATTCATACAAAATCTCTATATACACTTGTAAAAGTTCTATTTAAATTGTGGATACTTGTTTAAACCCTGCTCCCCAGGTCTGTTTCTCCATCCATAAAAATGAAGACAACCATATCTAATTGCAGTGTTCTTGTGAAGATTTTTAAAAGTAAAGTATGGGGTGGCTCAGTCGGTTGGGCATTTGACTCTTGATTTCAGTTCAGGTCATGATCTCAGGGTGGTGAGATCAAGCTTGCATCAGGCTCTGTGCTCAGCATGGAATCTGCTTGAGATTCTTTCTCCCTCTCCCTTTGCCCCACCCCACCCCCAAAAGCATGTGCTCAAGTACACTTGCACTATCTCTCTAAATAAATAAATAAAATCTTTTTTTTTAAAGTAACGTGTGTAGATACATCTACCTCCATAAATATGAGTTTCTTTCTGTTCAATTTTCTGTAATAAAGCAACATGGACCCTCAGTTAGAATAAAGATCCAACTTGGGCATAACACTAGGTTTCTACATTTATTTCCTGAGTGTATAGGAATAGCAAAGGGGGCCATGCCTAATTCAACAGTAACCATAATTTTTTCCTCTCTGGAGAGGTACCCTATTTAATCTTCTCGGGGTACCAAACTTCTCTTTTTCAGTTCCACAACTATCTTAGTGAGGCAGGATGCTAGGGACAAGGGGTACCATGCAAATTTGTGTTTGAATTCTAGTTCTGTCACTTACCAAATACGTGGCCATTCTTGAGGAATAATTTAAACAGAGAGAATAGCTCCTATGCCATAGGGTCTTGATAGGATAAATAAGAATCCTCCTGGGAAGTGAACTGGATGAGTGTGAGAAATCCGTCCTGTGAATCACAAGATCTCCAATGCTAGAACAGTGCCTAGTGTGCAGGTGGCCCTTAGTAAATCAATATAGAATGAATGAAGTAAGGAAAGAGTTAAGGTATTTTGCAAGGTGTCCAAGTTAACTAGAGACATAGGGCAGAGGCAGCAGACATGGTCCTGCCTCCAGGACATATAATCGAGATCTGAAAACTAAGTACTAAGGACACTTACATATGAGGTATAATGAAACACATCATTTAATGCAAGCACAAAGGGCTTTGAAGACAACTGGGAAGTAGAAAATCCCAACTGAAGAAGTAAAAGCACTCCATAGAAGAGGATTATGTTCAAGCTGGACCTTAAATAGATTTTCTTAGAATAGATTTTCCAGGTTGGGCAAAAAAGACAAAAATTTGGAAATTATTTGGCATATTCCGGGACCAGGGCTTAGAATAATCGATAAGAGCACAAGTCCTGTAGGAGAAAGAATAGCTGGAAGGTAAATTACCACAATCTGGAATGTTCTGCAGTGGTGTTTAAGACAGCACATAAACTGGAAGGTTTTTGAGTTGCAGAGTCATAGAGACAGGCTCAGATTATTATTAATATTATGTATTACTTATTATTTGTATTCATTATGCAGAAATCAGTATGAAGAACAAATTAGAAGGGGAGAGGCATTTAAAGGCTGTTGTAACAGCTCAGGGGAAAAGTCATGACAGTATAAAGTAAGGAGTTGCAGAGGAGAGGGAAAGAAGGAGAGATGATAGTGAGAGGGGAGTCAGGATCTTACACAGCTGAGAGTCTGTCGGGCCACCATGCTGATGGTGATGTTGTTTCCTGATGTCAAGAATACATGAGGAAGGGGCATCTGGGTGGCTCAGTTGGTTGGGTGTCTGCCTTCAGCTCAGGTCATGATCCCAGGGTCCTAGGATCAAGCCCCGCATCTGGATCCCCATTCAGCCAGAACCTGCTTCTCCCTCTCCTCTCTGCTCATGCTCTGCATCACTATCTCTGTCTCTCTCTCTCAAATAAGTAAATAAAATCTTTATATAAAAAAAGAAGGGTGCTTGGGTGGCTCAGTGGGTTAAAGCCTCTGCCTTCAGCTCAGGTCATGGTCTCTCAGGGTCCTGGGATCGAGCCCCGTTTCAGGCTCTCTGATCAGCAGGGAGCCTGTTTCCCCTCCTCTCTCTGCCTGCCTCTCTGCCTACTGTGATCTCTCACTCTGTCAAATAAATAAATAAGTAATCTTAAAAAAAAAAAAAGAATACATGAGGAAGACAGGATCAGTTTAGTCTCAGAAATGTTGAGCTTAAGGATGTCTTTTAGATGCTTTGCCAGAAAAAAAGCGATTGACATCCCAAAAGATGTCAGAGTGGAAGAAACGGAGATGTGTCAATAATGCTTCCTCATTAATGAGATGATCAAGGTTGATTTCCTAAGATGTTTCCAGCCAACATAATATATGGAAATAGAAGCATCTCTGATGGGGAAAGATGAATTATTTAATAAATAGGGTTGGTGAAATTGGCTGGATATTCAGTCAGAAAAAAACATGGCACCCCATCTCACAGAGTACACAAAAATAAACCCCAATGACGTAAATGTTGAGTTGAAAATATAAAACAGTTGGAAAATTTTTTAGGTGAGGAATATGTATGTATCTAAGTATATACACACACAAGTATATGTACATGTATGTAGACTTAGATAGACATAAACAAATTTATGTCTAAATTTATTTCCATTTCTCTGTATATCTACTAATCTGTGAGCTTATACTGCTACCTCTAATATCAATTCAATACCACAGGGTTCATTCTTCCCATTCCTTATTTCTAATTCTCTTATACAACAGTAAGAAACCCGGCTGCCATTATTTTTAACATATTTATTCTCCATATGCTGGCTGCCCCTTTCCCTGAATAGAGTCCTTCTTGACCTACTTGGGCTCTGACACCCCACACCAGACCACCCATCTGAATAATGCTTTGTGCCATATAACGGCTTTAGGACTGCATTGTTCAGAAGGGGAAAGAGAAGAGGAAGAGGAAAGGAAAGGAAGAGGAGAAGACCCTTTTGTTCTTTATTTATTAAATATGTATCAGTGGGGTTCACCTTGGTACTTTAAGTCCCATACAAAAAATATATACCTTGCAACATCATAGTGTGGCCCGGCATAACCAAGACACTCCAAACATGGCTTTTTGTTGTTGTTTTTAGACAGATCCTAGTGATCTATTTTGAATGGGACACTACCTTAAAGTGATGGATTAAATTATCAATGCAGTGCCCATGGTACAGCCCACTGCCCATTGGCTACAACAGAAAATAAATTCCAATTTTTGCCAAACCATTACATATATGATGGATTCCATTCCATTCAACTACCCTCCAGCACACACTTGCTGTGCTTAAAGAAATATGTAAGGACATACTTCCCAGGCCATCAGAGATGTCCAGGAGTTTACAATCTCACTGGGGAAATGAAACACAGAGACTTAAAGCAGATAAATAACACAAATCAAAAATAGCAGTTCAACACAATACTGGTGCAAGAAAAAAGTGCCAGATCCCCAATTCTCATGGATCCGAGTGGATGAAGATGTAATTCCTGCAAGCGTGTCTTATCTAGGTCTGGACCCCGACAGAATTAACCTACCCAGGTTAGGCAGTTGGCAGACTCACCCTTACTAAGAGGGAGATGGCCCATAAGGACAAGGGTTCTTTCAAAGGACATTTTATCATAACCACTTCTTCCCACCAACCAATTAAAAATCACTACCATCCCATATTATGTGCAGAACCATCTGCAAATCCTAACGGATCATTGCCCCATTCCCAAATAGAGCAGAGCGTATGATCCCAAGACCTCCAGCATTCAGACTCCAAATGAGAGCATCACCAGGAGAGATGAACATAAAATTCTGACAGACTCCCTTTGCATTTTGTTACATAAGTTATAGATACTCATTTTTAGAAGTGATATGCAGGCAAAAGAGCAAACATCACCCACAATAGTCTTACAACTTTTAGAACAAACACTTCCAGAAATTTCTTTCTACATATTTGTATAACCTCAGGTAAGCTATATAATCAATGGCTGTGTGTCAGTTTTCTTATCTGTAAGATAAAAATAATAATATTATCTGCCCCATGGAGTGACTGAGGGCCAAACATGAGTAATATACACAATGTGTTCAGAATATTAATGGTGCCTGGTAAGATCTTAAAGAGTAATATCTATATCTAACATTTGACTACCTAGATTCAACTATATGTTTTTATAAGACAGGGAGGAAATATTCACATTTCTTTGTAGCTTACTTTTTAATAATATAGCATAATAATATAGCATAAATATAGCATATTTAATAATATAGCATGAACTTCTTCCCTCGTGTGACAGTTTTAAAAGTGCAAAGAGACTGTTAGATAATTTGAGTGATTTTCCAAAAGTAAAAAGTAACGTAGGGAATGGGTGCTGGTCCTGCAAGGGTATTTGTTCAAAGTGATGAGCAAGGTTAGAGCAAGCCTTCTTGGAACTTACGAGTATGGAAATGCTGCTTGTATATAATCTGAGTCTGACTGCTGAGCACAACACTGAAGCCTCCATTGCAGCTCAATAATTTTCGAAATGTTGTCATGGTTTCAACAGCAAAGCCATGTTTCTTTTTCCCCCAACAAAATCTTCTACGGCATTCTATGCAGGAAATGAAACCATGTTGAAATAATCATAAAACATAAATTGAGTTTGTAAGTTCAAATGTATAATGTTTGCTTGTTGTAAAGCTTATCAAGAAGTTCCTGAAGGCTGTCTGAGAAGAACTGGAGCTCCAAGGACATGGATGGTAATCACAGTCTTATGTCAACACCAGGTTCCATGAAATGGGAGAAGATGTTTATGAGCTCTTGGAGCCCTGGTACTATAGAATCAAGTATTACAACTGGTGTCCCAACACCCTTATTTTATAGACAAGAAAATGAAGCCTAGAGGTATCGGATACTGCTTGGGCTTTTAATATTAAAAATAACACATATAGTAAATAAAGTTAAAAAATGTTTTAAAATAGAAAAGAAGGAAAGAAAGAGAGGAAGGAAGAAAGAAAATAATCTGATACCAGGATGAAAATGCCTTACTGAAGAAAGTGTCTGGAATGGTTGCTGTATTACCCACAAAATACAGTTCTTTTGAATTTAAGTGATTGCCATATAGTTCTCCAATTAATAGAAATGGAAATGGTCAATTAACTTGGCTGCTGTTCTTCATTGTTTTGTATTATCCTTGTAGCTTGTTAGCCCTCAATTGTGCTGACTGTGTAATTTATATATTATCCCATTAGTGGATGTAAAGATTTACTGATTATCTCTAATAATTAAATTCTGCATTTCAACTTATCAATCAGCCATGGAAATATCTGGGGGAGGCGCATTTCTGGCAGAGAAAACAGCAACTGGAGATTGGCTGCTGGGAGGGAGAAGTGGTCTCTTCCTTCTGAGGTCACTGCTCTGGGATGACGCAAGCGTGACGTGCTCTGGCACGTCTCCCTTTCCCATTCTAGATTCCCTTGCTCCCACCTCCTCTGCAACTGGAAACAAGAAGGCAAATACCCAGAAGAAAGCTGAAGGACAAAGAGGGAAATAAAGATGTAGCGCTGGCACCTGACAGCACTTTCTGACTCTCAGGAATCTGGGGCCAACTCCTTCCTGGTCTTCCTGGTTACAGTGCCCCTTTTTGCTCAAGGTCGTTTGACTCCACTTTCTGTCTCTTGCCCTAAGAATTCTGACCATTGGGGCGCCTGAGTGGCTCAGTGGGTTAAAGCCTCTGCCTTCGGCTCGGGTCATGATCCCAGGGTGCTGGGATCTCTGCTTGGTGTGGGGCTTGCTTCCCCCGCGCCGCCGCCTGCCTCTCTGCCTGCTTGTGATCTCTTTCTGTCAAATAAATAAATAAAATCTTTGGGGAAAAAAAAAAAAAGAATTCTGACAATTACAGCAGGTTGAAGAGGGAAAAGGCAAGTCAGATAACACAGACACACCCTGGGTTAACACTGACACGCCCAGGGCTCCCTGCAGAGCTCCTCCCATCACTAGAAATGGAGATATGTGGGCAACTGGAGACATCGGCCCTCTCCCCAGCCATGAAGAAACTTACTATTTTGTAAATGTTTCCATGATCTCCCACACCCGCTCCCTTGCCTTCCCTCTAGCGGTGGTGTGGGGGAAAACTGTATTCTTGAAGGGGGCGTGGGGTAGGGGAGAGATGCTGCTTTGTAACACTTGGCAATGTCTGTCCTATAGATTCTTCCCCGGCAGATGGAGTTGCCTGCAGCTTGATAACCAGGGAGCAAAATTCTGAATATGAGAGGGTTAGCGTAGCCTTCAACACACTACCGCTTCCCTGTCTTTGTCTTCCTCGCCCCTCCCTGCTTGTCCCAGTCACCTTCCCTCTCTGCCACATGTTGACCCAGTTACACCCAGGTTTCCTGCGGACCTCTGAATGTCATGGACATTTTCCACCTATCTGATACCAGCAGCACAGGGTTACTGGAAAGAACAGAGGCTTTGGAGTCAGATTTAGATTCGTGGCATTGAGTAAGTTACATAATTACATTGAACCTCTGTATCCTAATCTATAAAGTGATAAAAAAAAATCGTGCCAGCAACAACAGTGCCTCCCTCATAAGGGAGATCATGAGGACTAAATGACACAACTGAACTAAGAAATGCCAAGATAAAGCTTCTGTCTTGCTCACCGCCCTCAGAGGGAGTGACAGCCCCACCCCCCACCTGCGCCCCCAGCGCATCCCCACTGTTGTTTCTCACCGCTTGGCTGCAGGTATCTCTCCCATCACTCAGAGCTCCTTGAGTGCAGAGCTTTTGTCCTACTCATCTTCCTACCCCAGATCCTAGCCCCATGCCCAGGACCTGGGAGAGGCCCTGTCTGTAGGAAATGAATGCTGTCTTTCTTACTCACTTCCTATTGGGTCACAAGAAGGGCTGGGACAGAAAAGACTGGGCTGGAGAAGGAAACCGGAGAGGTTTAGGGACACTGGAGCTTCGCTGGTCTGGATGTGGGCCACCAGCGCAGCCATCAGGCAAGGGCTCAGGAAGGATTGCAAGGAAAGCCGATTCGCCACTCTCGCTGGCCCAGCTCTTCGTTTACTTGGTACCCGGAGCTGAACAGAGCCCAGTGGAAAGATAATCGACTCCACAACATTCGCTCTTTCTTCCTTTCTTGTTTATCTTAGTTGCTGGGTGCTCATGTCATATCTTTCAGTTTCTTTCACTGGATGCCTTTTTGGTTTAAATCTTTAAGTTATTTTTTCCTTCCTGTCCTGGAGATAGATGAACCAGAGCCAATAAAATAAAGGCTCTCTTTTTCCTTCACAGCTCTGAAAGCTTTACATAAGTGTTTCTTCACTTCTATTTTATGGCCAGGACCAGATGCAGAAGTGCTAAAATATTTTGATAAGAGCTGTCCTGGCAGGACTTCTTGCTTTTATAGCTATCCAGAGGGAGAGAAATCGCTAGGAAGTCAGCCCACAGAGAGGAGAGAGAGAAGATCTGAAATGTCTCTACTGACCAAGATTCTCAATTAGTTTCCAAGATCAGTGGGATGAGGAGAGAAAGAAAATGTTTAGGCCATGTCACTGTCTAAATGACAAACAGCATGTCAGTTTGAAGGCCATAATAATCCCTAATGGTTATGGGGGGGGTCCCATGGAAGTTTGGGATAAGTTCGTATATGTGAACTGGTATTCTGAGACCTCGTGTGTTGTGCTCGTGCTCCCCGACCCCATAGTACCGATAAGGTAGAAACTACCAGCATTCCCATGGAGACTTTCAAACTAAGTCCCAGAGAGGTTAAATGACTTGCCCAGAGTCACGTCGCTGGACAGCAGTGATGTTGGAATTTAATCACTGTGCTTGACTGCCTCTGGTCTGTTCTGCAGGGAAGGGGTCCCAAGGTGCAGAGAGGTCAAGGGAGCCACACAGGCCACACAGAGCCACATCACTGGGCTTCAGTTCTGTTGCTCCCCACTCTGCCACGGAGTCACAGCCTCACTCTGAGCCACACGTTTCCTCATATTCTTTTCCACCTTATGCCTTTCCCTTCATTGTGCCCATTCTTTTATTTCACTCCATTCCACCTCACTCTGCCCTCACCATGTCCTTTGGGGGGCTCCGCTCTCGTCCCTCCTTCTGGGTTCCACATACGTGACAGGCTTTCACCAGATGTACCTGATCCCGGTCCGCCTGCACGCAAATACGAACTCACTTTTACTCCCCACCACAAACCTGGAAAGCAGACGCTATGATTATCTTCATTTTACAGATGAGAAAACCAAGTCACCTTACTTGCCCAAGGTTACATGGCTGGTTGGGAAAGAGCCAAGATTCTCAGCTGAGCAGCCTGGCTTCAGAGCCCCATCCTCAATCAATTGGCTCCAGCTGCCTCTCATTTAGGCCTTGAACACACGTACCTCTCTCTGTCCTTCAGGATATGTTCTCACCCAGGTTTGCCTGAATGTGGCTGGCGTTGTTCTCCACTCTTTCAGCCTGCCGTGTGAATTTAGACAGCGTGGGCTGGGACCCTGGGAAGGGACTTTGGAGAAAGGAATTTTATCTACGGGCTATAGACGAGATGAAATTAAAACTCTGGTTTTCTGAGTCTCTGAACCTGGGTTTCTATTTATTTATCGGTTCGTTCATCAGCCTGATGCTGCCTGCCACTCTCTTAGGAATAGCAGCAGAAACCGAACAATTGGGCTACTTAAAAGGATGGGTTCCTAGTGATGAAATAAACTATTTAGTGAATAGGCCATGATATGTTTGCAACTAGAGAAAACAAGTCATTTTCCAAAGGGAGAAAGGAATTCATCCCGACAGAAGGGAGGATAACTAACATAGGAATGGTAATAAAAATGAAAACTCTGAATCCAATTTCCTTTGGTGAGATGTATTAGATTTTAATCATCGAAACCAAACAGCTGAAACCCATGGAAAGCCAGATCAGCAAAATTCTGCCGTGTATTTGCTTATGTAAGTGTCTTCCTTCATTTGCCATGAGACTAAAAGCGGCTTGTATATGAAACTGAAGGTTGCTCATCTTAGTATCCCCCCAAAAGCCTGACACTTAGCAGGTGCTCAATAAATGTTTATTGAATTGAATTAAAAAGCAAACATTCGCTACCTATCAATTCTACACTCACCCCAGGAGAGAAAAGAATGAATGTGATGTTATGCTCTATTAAGTGCAGAGATGAAAACAAATGCCATATCAAGGTTGGTAATTTAAGAATGTGAGGACTCTGAAATAAAGCCTCTCCACAATGGAGAATTGCTTGCCAAGCACTTTCTATATCAAGGTTTACTATGACAATACCACGGAATAGCCCAGAGCCTTTCTATTTTCATTCCAACTTGTCCAAAAGCTGAGAACAAAAAACTCTAGGAAAAAAACACAAATAGTCATTCATTACAACTGATCTCAATTTAATGTGGTTTTTTGGGGGGAGGAAGGGGGTAGGCGATATATAATATCCCTGTCCTTCCCATGGAGAGAACCAATTGTGTAAGAGGGGTCAGAGAGATGTAAATCAAAGATATTATCTTTATTATTCATAAAGAAGGAATTTAGAGAAGGTGGTTTAAATCAGTTAACAAGTGTACTTGCCAGTACTCTGCCCCCAAATTAAGCTCACTGCCACCCCCTACAGCAGCCTTGCTTGGAACTGAACAGCCTCAAACCTGTTAGTGGGACCTGCCCCTTAAAATCTCATGGCATGGCACTATAGGAGGCTGCATATATGCTCCCTGCAGGCATACAGATCCAAGGGTATAGGCACGACCACTTTAGTTTCCAGATAGAAAGTCACTCCATGGGGTACCTGGGTGGCTGAGTCAGTTAAGCAGTTGCCTTTGGCTCAGGTCACGATCGTGGAGTCCTGGGATCGAGCCCTGTGTCAGGCTTCCCATTCTGGGGAACCTGCTTCTCCCTCTCCCTCTCCCTCCCTGCCACTCTGCCTACTTGTGCTCTCTCTCTCTCTCTCTGTCAAATAAATTTTAAAAATCTTAAAAGACAAAAAGAAACTCATTCCACTTTTCCTGGAAGAGGTAAGGAAAGGGCTGGAACGAGAGTCTTGTTCTTATAGGGGTGGTCCTACCACACAGAAGAGTAGGGACTAATTGTTCCCTCCAACTCATGACATGTTTTACGACAGATGTACTCCATTGCTGATAGCTTGTAAGTAATTTGAATTATACCTTTTAGCAATGATTTATTGAGTCCTATGTGCCAGGCACTGTATTAAAAGCTTTACAAATGCATTGGCTCATTTGATCCTGGAAATTACCCTGAGAGGAAAAGAGTTTGGCTACTCCTCAATGAGTTAAACTTGGAATTCCCATATGACACAGCAATTCCACTCCTGGGTACACACCGCAAAGAATTGGAAACAGGTGCTTCAACAAAAAATCGCCCACCCGTATTCAGAGCAACACTATTCACAATAGCCAAAAGATGGAAACCACACACATGTATATCAACAGATCCCATTCCTATGAAATATCCAGCATGGGTGAATCCATAGAGACCAAAGCTGATTTGTAGTCACCTGGGGCTGGGAGGAGGAGAGAATGGAACTGACTACTTAATGGGGACAGGTTGCCTTCTGGGCTGATGAAAAGCCCTATAACTAGATAGTGGTAATGGTGGCATGACTTCTTGAACTTAATGACACTTAATAGCATACTTTAAAATGGTTAAAGTGGTAAATTTTGTTATGCATATTTTACCAAAATGGAATATAATCTTGGAAGGTATGCATAATTATTCCAATTTTACAGATCAGAAGACTGAAGGTCTAATAGAGATCAACAACCTTACTATCAGACAGGGCATGGATCCAGTTTCAGGTGGTCTACGTATTTTACAATTTGGGGATCCCTATTTAAGAAAAATAATACAAAATTTTTATGACAAAATTGTTAGGGTCCCTCCAAGTTTTCTTGCAAAGGGTCTTTGCAATGGAGGAGTCTGAAGCTTAGGCTTTATTAACTCCAAGCTAAGTTCATATTTGCTGTTAGGAGCTAGAACTGGAAAATGAAAAAAGGATTAAAACCTATAATTCCATTTTCAATAACAAGCAAAAATATACAATACTCAGGAGTAAGTTTAATCCAAGATGTGCAAGACCTCTACAGTGGAAATTACAAAACACTACTGAGAGAAATTTAAGAAGACCTAAATAAATGAATAGATATACCATGTTTACGAACTGGAAGACTCAGTATTGGTAAGACATGGATTCTTTCCATATCGGTTTAGAGATTCAAAGCAGTTCTTATCATAATCCTACCAGGGCTTTTGGTAGAAATTCTCAGGCTCACTCTCCCATTTATGCACAAACAACCTAGACTGCCCAAAGAAACACAGAGAAAGAACAGAGTTGAAGGACTTGCATTGGCTTCAAGACTTCGTTTAAAGCTATGCCATCAAGACAGTGTGCTGTGAGGACAGACCAATCAATCAATCAAAGAAACTGAACAGAGTGCCTAAGAATAGGCCATTTATAAATGCAGTCAAATTATTTTCATCCAAGGCACTGAAACAATCCAATGGGGAAGGAAAAATGTTTTCAGGAAATGGTGCCGGAACAACTGGATATCTAAATGGAAAAGAAGTGGATAGAGTAGAATTTGACCCTGGGTCTGTCTGCCTCTTTCTGCTTCCCTTCAGCACACCTGTGTTCCCACCCTTGCCTTGTCCTTGCCCTCCCCACCCTCTCTGGCCACAGTCTTGAGAGAGGTGAATAAAGGCTGAGACTTTGGAGCAACCGAAGCAATCACAGTGTCAACTGTTTGCTTAGGAAATGGAGGGAATGGAGTCTTGACCATGACGTTTGCCTGCCTGAGGGCTAGAGGTGCCTAGGACCCTACAGCTTGTCGTCAGAGAGGGTGGTGAGAAATCTGCCTGAGTGGTAAACTAGAAAAGTCACAGTACCTTTCCACCGTCAATGGCGCAGTCAAAGCCTGCTATCAGAGGTCACCTGTGCTCCCCTGGAAAGAATGCTGAACTTGCCTTCAAATTCTCAGGTTCTGCTCCGTCTCTGCCTCTGGATGACTTTGGATCACGCTAACCTCTCCGATCCTTAATTTCCTCATCGGAAAAGAGGGGAGGTAATAAATACCTCCTCTATCTCCCCCTCGGGTTGCTGTTAAGTTCAAATGAAGTACCCTTTGAAAACTATGAGGCTACACACACACACCCTTAAAGAGCCAACTATGGTATAACGTGGTGGCTGCTATCAAGTCATATGCGTGGGAAGGCAAGGAAAGCCATCATTCCAACGATCTCAACAAGACTCAGGGTGATAAGACTGGCCAAGAGGAAACAGATTGGAGACTTACTTAAGAGCCAGAACACACAGGATTTAACAATTGAATGTAATAGATGAGAGAAAGAAACTCCTGACACCATCCCCTTCTTAGTGACATGGCCTTGGGTACAGTGCCTGACCTTTCCGATTCTCAGTCTCCTCATTTAGAAGATGGGGAGTAATAATACCAAATTCACGGGGTTAAGATCCTTAAAAGGGCTCCCTGTGAAAGCACTAAATACAAGGCCTTACACAAAGCCAATTTTCCACAAATGCTGGTTTTCTGTCTCACTTCCTTTTCTTCTCCTCGGGCCATAATGCAGAAAGGCTCTTCTGAACTATGAAGACTGGCTCTAGAGATACTCATGTTGAACACTAAGAATGAAGACCATCTGGGGTTTGAGGCTTTGGCGGGTAGCATGCCTTCCCATCATATATCTCAGAATTTTCACCATAAAGCAACTTCCAGGATTCGTGGATCTTGTTTTGGCCCCTGTGGCAATTCTTACATTCTTAAGCTAGCTGAGAAAGCAACTAAAATTTCCTGGTAGGGCTCTGGAAGTCCCAAATGAGGCATGACAGTGTGGACCACATACTCCAGACCTCTGTGATACAAGGCGATGGGAGCTGGGACCCCATAGTTCTCCTAGTTTCTGAAAGTGTTCTTGGTCTCTTCTACTCCAACTTGGGCCAAATGAAGGCCTCTGGAATTTCCCTGTAGCCCCTGCATAAGATCTTGTTACTTGCCATTTAGAGATCCCCACTTTTCTCATTTTCCTACCATGATAGATGCTACCAGGACCTTGAACATGACTTTAGGAAACCATACCAATCCTCCCTTTCCCCCGGTTGAGTAGAAATAGAAAAATCTGCAGGTTCCTCCTCCTAGTGTCCTGGCTGGATGACCAGGTAGCTTTAGAGAAAGCCACACCTGAAGACAGACAAGCTGCCATGTGAGACATCCCTGAGGAAGCTGACTTCGCAGAAAGTAAGTTGACTACAAAGCCGCTGCCTGGAGAGGTCTGCAGTCTTCAGAGACTAAGCTAATTAAGAATTTAAGAGCTTTCTTAAATTAAATGTCCCCTTTATTTCTGACTAGTACTTCCTGGGTGTTACTGCTGAAAAGGAGAGACTTGTGGGTAATGCATGATGTTCTTATACATGAATAGTAATGAACTACCTCCAGCCTCCATGGGCACTACCTGATTGGGATTTATGCCATTCCTTTTAAAACTAGAGCAAGTCTGAAATTTTTCCTTTGTCAACCCATTTCCCTTTACTAGGCAGATTAGCACTACAGACCACTCAGCTCCCGAGCTCCTGGGAATCCTATTAAGACACACCAGAACAAAGTCATTAATGATCCGTCTGCAGAAAACCTAAGCTCTTCTTTGCCTCCCTGGCGTCTTCCCTTGTGCTAGGACCTTGTCTAATGGTGTGACATAATGTGCCTCAACTCAGGGAGATATGGCGTTCTCCCAAAGGGACTCTGGGCTGAGACGCAGTTCAGGCTCCTGAATGATGTCTCTGGAGCAGGGACACCTGGGGACACTGCCCCTTCTAGATAATTCCAGTGGGCAGCAGGTTGGGGAATCATGATTAAATCAGGAACAGTGTAAGATGGGAGCAGTCCTTAGCCAGCTACTCAACACCCCACCCACAGATATCATCAGAATGAATAAGTCTGTGGTCTTATAGGAGATGTAATTCAGGGCAGTACAAGGAGCCAAGTTATAAATATTATAATAAAATTCGCATACAATGAATTCTTAATTATCTGATAATGAAGTTCAAGAGAGGACACCAGAAATTGCAGAGCACAGATAATCCAAAAAGCTCATTTCGGATACACGTTCTTTTTCATCCAACATTTATCGAGAGAAGTAAATTTACCCTGTAATGATAATAATTCATGTTTATCCTCCCAAGAAAAAAACTTTTGTAACTATGAAGGGTGATGGATGATAACTAGACTCATTATGGGGAGCGTTTCATAGTGTATCCAAGTATAGAACCATTATGTTGTACACCTGAAACTAATATAATGTTATGTGTCAATTACACCTCGATAAAAAAATCATGTTTATGTATGGCCCTTTCACATATATCAGTGGTTTTCAAGGATGTTTTCAGCAGTAGATACATAGTTTCAAACAAAATCTCCCTTGGCAGTGTGCCTGGGTGGCTTAGTTGGTTAAGCGACTGCCTCTAGCTCAGGCACCCAGCTCCATGGGGAGTCTGCTTCTCCCTCTGACCTCTCATGTTCGCACTCTGTCTCTGTCTTTCCCTCTCTCAAATAAATAAATAAAATCTTTTTTAAAAAAAATCTTCCTTGGTAGCTCAGTATTTACAGCAGATAAAAGTGGATTGCTCTGGTGGGGGGGGTCAGAGCTCTGTCCCCAAGGGTAAGTCCCATCCTCCCTCCCCCTTGTAGCTATGGCCTCCAAGGGAGCACTGTGAAAGCCCAGAACTCTGAAGAACACAATTCAAAAAACACACAAAAAACAGACATTCGCTCTTGATGCTCATGAGCCTCGTGAGGTAGTCAGATCAGGAATTAATATTCTTATTTTGTATACAAGAACGGGTTCAGGAAGGCTGTGTCACCCAGGTATTACCCAGTGGCCCTGGGACTTGAACTCAAATCTTCTGATCCCAAATTTAATACTCTTTTAACTAAATCTTAAACCCTTTTCTCTTTGCTCACTTTCCCAGCAAGTGTTTCCTCGTGTGGGAGATACCAAGAGAAGAAAATTCACCAAAGGAGAATAAGGGATAAGGTAGACATGATCAGTTAAATAGAGAACCTTCCATATTTGTCCAACTGTGTTTTCTCTGTTCCAGAAGTGACGAATCAACCACAGTCTGATGAGAGTCAGGTTGGAATGAGAACTGTTCTCTGTTTCACTGATCACCTTCAGTGATTGGAATTTCAATTTCTTTTTTTTTTTTTAAGATTTTATTTATTATTTGACAGAGAGAGACACAGTGAGAGAAGGAACACAAGCAGGGGGAATGGGAGAGGCAGAAGCAGGCTTCCCGCTGAACACGGAGCAGGGTCCAATCCCAGGACCCTGGGATCATGACCTGAGCCGAAGGCAGATGCCCAACCACTGAGCCACCCAAGCGCCCTGGAATTTCAATTTCTTAATAATTTCTGTCACTGCTTGGCTGTGTCTAAATATTTAGGCAGATCTGTGCAGAGTGGATTTGCCTGTTTGATGTGTTACATATATTTTTGTATTCTGATTGTCAGTCAGTGAGGAAACCACGCCACAGAAAACAGGTGTGACCTGACAGTTGCCAAATGTGGCTCTCCCTTTTTCCGGCAGACCCTGAGCCTCTCAAAGGCAAGACTGGATTCTGCCTTTGGACGACAGACTCCTGGAGAACTCGATCACCTGCTGCTTACCTTCCATATTCATTTTCTTTGTGGTCTTAGGCACTTCAGTTACATTCCCAAACTCTGGTGATTCCTGATTCTGTATCCCAACTCTAACCTTTCAAGTTCCAGATGACATTTCTTTTTCTTCCTTTCTTTCTCTCTTTCTCTCTTTCAGAGAGAGTGTTTGTGTGTGTGAGTGCATGAACAGGGGTAGGAGGCAAGGGGAGGGGCAGAGAGAGAGAACCTTAATCAGGATCCACACCCAGCTCAGATCCCAACATAGGGCTCAATCCCACAACCCTGAGATCATGACCTGAGCCAAAGTCGAGAGTCAGACGCTTAACAGACTGAGCCACCCAGGCTCTCATCCAGACTATACTTCTAATTACCCAATGGACGTGTGTCATTGAAAGCATCCATATTTGCATATTTGAAATTAAACTAATTTCTGACTAGAACAGTGCCCTCTGAATTTCCTATCTTGGGTAATGCTGCTACCATTCACCTCCAAACAAAACCAGACAACTCCGTTTTCTTGAACCCTTCCCTTCCTTCACCATTCAAAAACCTACCGAGTCATTCAAATTCAACACTTTTAACATCTCCTGTCTCCAACTCTTCTCTTCCCATCCTAATACCCACAGTCTTGGTTCAGTCCTTCAGCCTGACTGTTGTAATAGTTTAATGGGTGTTTCTCCAGTGAGCTTAATTGGCCTCTTTGTTTTCTGATTCATCCTGCCTTTGTATGATTAATTTCCTATAAAGGCTTGCACAGTCTATCCCTGGTCCATCTGGCTGGCTCCACCTCCCAACACAGCCCATTTTCCTCTCTCCCTCAACCCCTACATTCATCGAGTCGGAAATTCCTCCTGTCATTCTATGAAAGTTACCTCATAACCACCTTTGCTATTCTACCAAGATGGCACCAAGCCTCTTCATACTCTGCCTGCCCTGTGGCCACCACTGGGGGCTGCAGCTGAGTACAATGCCCCCAGCATACACTCATGGCTGCCTCCTCATGTAACAGTACACTTGTCTACCTTAGAAACCTTTCCAAAGGGGGACACCTGGGTGGCTCAGTTGGTTAAGCGGCTGCCTTTGGCTCAGGTCATGATCCCAGCCTCCTGGGATCGAGTCCCACATCGGGCTCCTTGCTCATCAGGGATCCTGCTTCTCCCTCTGCCTCTGCCTGCCATTCTGTCTGCCTGTGCTTGCTCTCTCTCCCTCTCTCTCTCTGACAAATAAATAAATAAAATCTTTAAAAAAAAAAAAAAAGAAACCTTTCCAAAGGA
Source organism: Enhydra lutris kenyoni (assembly GCF_002288905.1). NCBI lineage: Eukaryota > Metazoa > Chordata > Mammalia > Carnivora > Mustelidae > Enhydra > Enhydra lutris. The sequence continues at coordinate 80,562,097 of NW_019154093.1, read as the reverse complement.
AAGCTTTTGTTTTTCTTCTCTATTACATTGTGTTGCATTCCTAACAACAGGCTAAATAAAATAAAGAATATACTGAATATTCGAAGTATGCTGAAATATGTACGCATATATTTGGTTTTCTTTATAATATTTAACTTTTTGAGTTGATTAACTTGACTCATTCCTTTTTTGGTGCAGCACTATTTTTAGGAGCGATTCTTGTATATTAAGGCTGCTGTAGCTTTGTCTACTGAAGAATGTCTGTATTAAATCCTCACTTTTAAATGGGATTCTTTAGCTCTAGTTAGATGCTCTTTTGAATTCCTTAAAACTAATACTGCATTGATTTCAGTATCACAACTGAGAAAGCTGATGTCAAACTAATTATGAACTTTCTACACGCTTATAAGATTGGCTTTTTGAATTTGAAGTTACTGTGTTACACTATAAATCCTAGATGATGATTTTTTTAAAAGATTTTATTTATTTATTTGACAGAGAGAAACACAGTGAGTTAGAGAGGGAACACAGGCAGGGGGAATGGGAGAGGGAAAAGCAGGCTTCCTGCCTAGCAGGGAGCCCAATTCAGGGCTCAATCCCAGGACCCCGGGATCATGACCTGAGCCAAAGGCAGATGCTTAACAACTGAGCCACCCAGATACCCCTGATTTTTTCTTTTCTTTTTTTTTTTGTTCAACCTTTTCACACTGGACTAGCCTTACAGTCAATAAAGTATTTGTTTATTTTAATCTAAAATCTTACACCCTCAAAAAATTTAGGTCATTATTATTTCTCTGTACCTCATATCAATTATCTATTGCTACAAAAAATGATAAATTATCCCCAATATAATGGCATAAAAGAGCAATAATGATTTCTTGTTGTGTGTGTGAGTTGGCTGGGTGTTCTTCTATCAGGCACGCTTGTGTGGCTGCTTTCAGCTATCCGAAGTTCCAAAATAACACAAGTAAAGCCAATGAGTCCCTGAAGCAGTAATTAACAAAAGTTTACAGGGCACAGACCAAAAACAGTTTGGTCAGTGATTATTTCCTATCAACCTTGGGAAACAGAGTAAGATTTGCTTCTGATTTTCAGAGGCATAAACCAGAAATGACCCAGGTCAAGTTAGTCTTGCAAAATAGCTAAATAAAGCTTTGCTGGTATGATGAAACTGGTTTCATCTGCTCAGGCAATTTTCAAGGTTGGGCTCCATTTGTTTTTGGTGTTCACCCAGCTGAAGAGAATCCAGGGCGCTGGGCTCCTCTGGACAACTGGGATGACTGGGCCTCATGCCGGCTTGCCTTTCACTCTCCAGGGGGCTACACGAGGCTGCCTCACAGGGTCAGAGCAGTATCTACCCCTTCAAATTTGCTGATGTCCCATTAGTCAAAGTAAGTCACATGATCACACCTGCCCGCACTCCCCCTCTGCCCCCCCCCCCCACCCCCCCCCCCCCCCCGCACCAGCCCCAC